>NW_010098189.1:23860-41434 GCF_000699245.1 Pterocles gutturalis
GCCCAGTGGCCAGCCCAGCTGGGCATTGCTGCCCGCTGCTTCGAGCTTCACAAACATCTGAGGAGCCAAAAGGCTGGAGGATCAAAGTTCAGGCTCCTTGGGAGCTGTTTAGGAAAACAAGTGCTTCGTGGGAGCGGGATCTGTGTCCAAGAAAGATTGGCTCTCCCCTCGCTTGGGCAGCAGTTTTCCCGGTGTTTGGGGTGTGTGGGAAAGCTGGAAATGGGATGAGCTGTGCTACGAGGGTGGGAGGAGGATGGAGTGAGATGGGGGATGGAGGGAGGGTGCTGGATTTGGCTGCTAACTAGCCATAACCCTGCGGCAGCAGCGGGACCCTCTGGCACCCGCAGTTTGCAGCTCTGAGCTCTGGTGTTGGTGCTGCTTTTGGGATCCCAGCATGGGAGCAGTGGGAGGGATCTGCCTGGAAATTTTGCAGCTACGTTGAAAGAGGGTTTGGGATGAAGCTAATGTGGATGTAAAAAGCTCTGGAATTTAGGCTCCTGTGGAGGTTGTGGTTTCAGAAAGTGTGCCTGTGGGTTTGCATGGGTGTGTGGCAGTGGGTCTGGATTAAGGACCACAGCCCCCTCCCCCTGTGGCACTTGTGCAGCCCCATCCCTGGCTCCTGCCTCCTCATTCCCAACACTGTATGTCAGAGTAACAGCCAGTTTGTGGGAGATTTTATTCTCTCCTTTTCCTCTTCCATCCGTTTTCCTGTCTTCAAGCACAGCATGAGGTGCAATGCATGGATGTGGCTGGCAGTGCTCCCCTTTGAGTCCCAGCTAAGCTAACATGGTCTATCAGGACATCGTCTTGCCTGTCACCAAAGCCCTGTGAGTTTTTTTGGGCACTCCTTTCCATCACACACTCTGCACTGCTTTGTACCAAATGTTATTCCTGCCAAGCTGAACTCTAGTGATCCTGTACCTTTAGTACATCTCCTTGTCTTGCTAATATGTGTAGGCACAGTGCTCTCCAGGAGAGAAACACAGCTGCTGTTGGAGCAGAGCTTGGCAGCTCTGTCTGCCTGTATGAATTTATTTTTATATATATATTAATTTCTGAAAAGCCCTGGACCTGTTCAGAAATGGGAGTGTGAGGAAATCTGACCTCCAGTTTGAAGCTGCAGGGAGGGTTTAATAAGGCAGAATATGATTACTGAAGCTGATTTTGACCAGGGTGCTGCTTCCTCTCTAAAATGCCGTTTGATCTTTAAAGACCACAAAACGCTGCACACTGCTGGCTCTCACCGCGTATGAAATCCTATGGATAAAAGCATCCTTTCCTTTGGCATGGCAGGTGCCTGGGTAGCTGCCTAAAAATGGGAACTCTCTTGGTCTTCTACACCCTGTAAAGCAAAGGGTGCTGCCTCACCTTTAGGTTTGTGTTCGCTGTAAAACTCTCAGGGGAATTGTTTTTTCACCCCTTGGGTTGCCCTCTCGTCCCAGCTGCTGCACGGCTGTTTTGGGGTTGTGGTGTGATGAGAGAAGTGCAGGTTGATGTTAGTGGTCCTCAGCAGGAGCCTCTGCTCCACATCTACCTGTAACAATGGGAAGCACCTCTCCAGGCACAGACAGCTGGCTTTGCAGGAAAGTAATGAAATAAATGCCCTTTTGGGGAAATATAATTTTTGAGTCTGCCACCCAGAGGAAAAGGCTGATGCTGCAGGTGGGGGCTGAGGTCTGGCTCTTGCTGATGCTTCACTCCAGTGTAGTTGCATTTCATGTACTTATGTCCGTATCAGTGGGACTAAACTGCTCATCCCATCTTGTGCTCTCTGACTTCTGGTGGTGTCCAAGACTGTGCAGAGGTCAGATATTGACAGGTAATATATAAGGAAGAGGTGGGGAAAGTCTGCAGCAGCTGGGATGTACTGAGGTGGTGGGCAGGGGACTTGGGCCAAGCCAGGAGCTCAGCCCCTACACAGAGGGGTTCAGGGTCACTGTCCCCCCAACCCTGCTTCCCATGCAGGACATGCTGCAGCCCCTGGGAGGTTCCTCCTGAAGTTTTTGTGCTGTTGCTCGTCTCTGATAAATGAGGTTTCTTCAGCACTAGGGTGATTTTGGACACCTCATTTCTTGCTTGGGACCCCAGGGCTGGTTCCCCCTAGCAGTGGCTGAATAATGGTGACGGGATATTGTTGTGATGGAGGTTGTGCTGCTGCCCAGAGCACTTTTTCAGCTCTGCTGTCCCACTTGCACCTATTTCTTCTTTTCTGCAAGCGAGTGACTGGGCATAACGCCTGCACTAAAAAATCCAGGATAGAGTGTGTGATAATGGGAACATACTGCTTCCCATGTGCTGCAGCAATCTGTCTGTGCTGGGTCCAGGCAGCCCACTGTTCCTCTAGTAATACCAACACTTTGTCCCTGGAAGCGATGTTCTCTGCTCTGTAAGTCACCAGGAGGAGCTGGTGTGGGATGTGGAGGCTCTCCTGGGTGAGCTGTAGGCTTGTAGAGACTGGAGAAGGAAAATGGGTGAATGCACAAACACAGGGCACAGTGCACCCTGTGCCTGAGAGGGTCTCATATCTTTGGGGGCAGAAGCAAAGGGTGGGGTCCTGGTCGTGCTGGCACTGCTTTCTGTTTCTTAAGAGCAGGCACTTTACCTCTCTCCTTTAGGTACAGCTCCTGTGTGTCCTTATGGGTGTCAGGCAGCGTGGCTTAATTGCAGTGCCTGGAAGAAACGTGTTCAGCAGAGCTTTTTCTCAGGGTATCTTCCATAGTGGGGTGTCTTTATATGGCAATTTGGTTAGATAGTGCAGCTGTAAAAGCTCTTCTGCACTGAGGAGTTGCTCCTAGCCAACCTGGGGCTGGGCAGATGCTGTTGGGGTAAACGTGAAGCTCATCCAGGCTCATCTCAAAGGTGTCCTGCAAGGGAGTCCTCTCCCCTAAATGTCTTGTATCCTGTGAGTTGCTTGTGTGTAGCAGCTGGGTTTCTTCAGGAAGACTGTTGAGACACCGCGTTGTGGTGGCTCATGCATGGCTGTATTGTTCCCACTCCCTCCCCAGATGGGGGGATCAGGGGCTTTTTCCTTTGCCCCCCCCTTTCTGGAAGGTCCTGGTTTGGATCGTTGGGTTGGATGTGGCTGGGCCCATGAGATGGGGACTGGGCGCATCCTCCTCACATCCTCTGCAGCATCCATGTACCCCTGCATGGCCTCGGCAGGAGGAGCAGATCTGTTGCAGTGGTGTGTTTTATGATCATTACCCTGACAAATCACAATTACACTGTGGGGTTATGCTCATAATTGTTTCTACAAAGCTGGGTTTGCTTTCTTCCCCCCACTTTCCCACTCACTTCAAATTATCCTTAATGATGCAAGGTTATCCACCACTGGGTGAATTTTCCATGCGTTTTTGGGAAGGGAAGCCCACGCTTTAAATAGGGAAAATATTGCCCTCATAAGTCTTTATTCATCTTTGCTTGCCTTTAATGTTTGATTACCAATTCACTTTTATAACTTCCATATTGAGGGAATCGAGTCCTTTGTGCCTCTGGTTATTAAATGTATGCGATAAGTGCCTTACAGTACTGTGAAAGATGGCTGAGTCCTTTATGGCTTCCTCAGCCCTGTGTGGGGTGCGAGGGATGGATGAAAGGAGGTGGCAGTCCCCACCGTGGCTGTGCTTTACCCTGGGGTGTGCGACCTGCCCCAGTGCTGCAGTTTTCCCACCCTCCAAGGCTTCACATCAACATCTGCAGCACCTCTGCTTGGAGGAGGCAGGTTTTAAGAGATGTCTTCCTTCTATTCTACCCCTGCAATCAAATTCATATTTGCATGGTCTGGTGCTGGCGTGCCAAGAGCTTTGTTTATAATGCTAAACATATCAGGTAATTGAAAGCTAATGCTTCTGTCTGGATCGTGAGGTATAATACGCTTGGATGACGAATCAATTTTCCTGTTGCCCTACAAGAGAAGAGGAGTCAAACACTCTGCTTGCCTTTCCAATACATATATATATATATATAATTGTGTGTTGGGGTGCTGCCTGCTTGCTGGCGTGCAATTTCTTCACTGCCCAGCTTCCAAACACGTGTGGTGGCACTTGCTCGGCATGGCTCTAACAGGGATGTGTCATCTGCTCTGTCAGCGAATGGAGCCGATGGCATCCTAATGAAAAGTCGTTCCCCTCCAGTCTGGAGTAGATATGGATTTGGGCAATATGTGTGTACACATGCTATATAATATTTGTTGCTTACCAAGTGCCTTTTTAAGCTATTGACCGCAGCACTTGAAAAGCTGAGAGAGATTAGATAAATATTATCCTTGTTGCATGAGGAGGGTGAAGGAAGGCCAGACACACTAAGTAGCCTCAAGCTAATCACTTGTTAAATTGGCATAAGAGGCTGGTTTTCACCTCTGCTTCATGCATGTGGGATGAAATGAGCCTGGCTGCATTTAAATCCCAGTGGATATTCCAGTCTCCCTTGATGCATTGGCCCTGGGCTGGAAGGGGAGCATGCAGAGCTGTGTGTGCTTGCTGTGCGGTCTCAAGAAGGTGACACCAGCCTGTGTTGGCAAAACACCTCCTTGCATGGTGTCCCTCTGGGAATGAAAGGAACCACTGTTCCCATGGGGTTGGTGGATACTGGTCCCCTTCCAGCAAGTGGGGCAAGGTCCTGTCGCTTCTGAAGACCGTCTGAAACCTAAACACTGTGAATTGATGACCATGTGGTCACCAACAAGGTCACTGAGCTCTCCCTGTCTCTGTGATGCAGGGACAAGGACACCTGCTTGTTTACTAGCTTCACACAGTGCCCTGGGATTTGAGATTGAGCTGTGATGCCCATGAGCTGTGGAGCTTGTAAAGAGAGCTTCATGCCTCGCAAGTTTGCTATTAACTGGGACATAGCACGCAAGCTGCGGATCGACCTTTGGTTTGACTTCAGTGGTCTACAAGGCTTTCAACAAGTTGTGAAGGCATGGCTGTAGGTACATGGAGGGTGAGATACAGTGCAGGGTTGGCCTCCTAGAGTTAGCTTTTGACAGATGAACTCCATGTCTTTCCTGATTTCCTCAGCAAAGAGAGTACTTTGTCATGAGACGTTAATGCGATGCTGCATTACATCATAAGTGGTTTGTTTTCTGGAGAAGACACAGTATAGCCCAGCTGTTGGAGGTGAAGAGCTGAATAATGGAGAAATGGTAGTGGGAGGTGTTGAAAGAGGACATAACCCTTGAAGTTCCTCGGAGGTGATGTTGGTTCCTGCTTTTCTTGAGGATGTTGGCATGAAAGGCAGGAGCATGGTGCTGGGGCTCTGAGAACACAAAGTGGGGTGAGGATGGCCAGGGCAAAGAGCCGCAGTAGCAAAACTGGGAGAGAGTCTGTAACACAAAGCAGAATGAATGCAAATGTGGCTGAAACGGGGCTTTTGCTGCCAGCTAGGAAATCATGTCAGTTGGAAACAACCTGGTGGATAGAAGTGCTCAGTGCAATGCTTGATTATGGGATGAAAACAAGCCTCCAGGCTGGTGGGACTGTGAGGAGGGCCAGTGTGATCTAAGGCTGCAAGTCAGGGAGTTTCCAGTGTAACTGGGGAGTTGCTCATGCAAGTGAGACCTCCTGGAGACTGCTCTGTGTTTTTGGTCACTGTTATTCAAGCAAAAGGGACTTAAATAGGCTGACGAAGAAAATAAAGAGCCATTTTCTGTTACAATATCTATCACAGTGGTCCTTCTTGCATAGGCCATCAAGCGAGAGCATCAATTTTGCTGGGTCTGAAGCCAGAAGCAAAATAACCTCACCACCAGGACTCTGCCTGAGCAATATATCTGCATCACTTCTGGGGCTTGAGTTAGAATCTCTTCAAGGCACTTGAGACAATTTGCCTAGCACTTCACTGCTTAGTACAGACGCGCCGCCTTAGAAGAGCTGGCCTCGTGTAACTTATAAATGACAACTGGGTGGGTCTGGCTCTTGTAGAGGATGGAGGAGGAAGTGCTGGGAAAGGAAAAGAGCTGCTTAAGCAAAGACAGTTTTGATACAAGAGAAAAATGTATGTGAAATGCTTGTGGGTAAGAAATGAGAGGAGCAGAGGAGCTGTGGTGCAGTGTTTCAGTTGGGAGGGTAAAGCCCTAACTACTCCTAAAGTGGACTTTTATCAGTCTGTAGAAGGCATGGTATCATGGCAGCTCTGCAGTGCCGGGAGACCTGGACCAGCAGGAGCCTCCCAGCAGACAAGAAGTATGGGAAGGAAGTATTTAAACAAACACGCCCTTCCCTCCATCCCTGCCCCCCAAAGAGTGAGCAATCACATCAGTGTTGATGATGCAGCTCATGGCCTTGATTAGAAGTTGGAGGTGAGTCTGGGTGGATGTGCAGATGGTGAGCACTTCAGGATTTGTGAAATGTGGTATTGGTCTTGAACCTGTTGCGTCTTGCGGAAGAGCAGCTTACCTTAGTAATAACTGAGGAATGCCACAGGAATATATATTTTGAGATGTTTGCAGGGAAGAGGGAGTAGCCCACGGACTGTAATTCATATCTCAACGCCTGATTGCAGAGACCGGGGCAGGGCTGGGAGTTGTCACATCTGTATTTGGCGTGAACCCAGCATCTGTGCTCCTGCCTGGTTAATGAAGCGAGGCAGAGGAGAAGGGAAGGTCTCAGTCTTTGGCAGCAATTGGGAGGATATAAGGTTTCTAGGATAAGCAAAACCCTGGAAGGAAAAGAGAGGGAAGCTAGTTGAGATACTGAAGGATGTGAAGAGGGACTTAAGTTTTAGGGGTGGAGTTTCTCTGCTTGGTTGGTTTGCTTTCCTGTGCAACCACTGCCAATTTTGCAATCATAGCTTGACTCCTTGAGCTTTCAGAATAAGATGCATTTCTGTTTAGTTTTTAAAGTAGATTCAGGCAAACCCAGCCAGTGCAAAGTTACACTAGTCTTTCCAAAGCAATAGGGAGCAAAGAAAATTGTTTTCCTGGTGTATTTTTGAGGTGCCTGTGAACCAAGACTGATTTGCTACTTCTAGGAGGAAGGGTGCAACCCCTGCTAAGTTGAAAAATCAGAGAAAAAAGAGGAAGAGTATTTCTGGGAGTCCTGAGAAGGGAAGTGTATGTGTAGTTTAAAGAACTCAAAGTCCCTTGCTGACCTGTGCACCTAATTCAAGATGACTCTGTTTCCTTGTACTGCACTCTATGGAAAGCAGCTGTTGGGCTGGGGGATTATCCTATACGTAAGTGTGTGTGTATGTATTTATTTCTGCTGTTGCTTCTCTTGTCTCTCCCTTTATGGGTGTTGTGTGTCTATGTTAAATAACAGATCAGGCTCAGGAAGCTCATGGGCTTTGTTTGAGAGGCTGGAACTCGGGTTGTGGAGTTGTACTTAGTCTAGTGTAATGTCACTTCTGGGGGGGAATTGGCCATGGGGGACCCCCAAGACTCCTGCACCCCAGTGCTGAGTCATCAGAAAGTCCCATTTCTGCATGTCACTGGGATCAAGGTTTGGTCTATTTCTGCCTTTTCTGGAGTGCTGCCCACATGGCTTCAAGTGTCAGGTCAAAAATAATCTTGACTTTTTTTAGCAAACACAATCAATAAAACAAGAGCCAATCTGGGCGCCGCCTCCTTGCCAGCTGTGGTTGCTCCATCCCTCCATGAAGGTCATTGCTTGGATGCTGTAGCTTCAGCATGCCCTGGTGGTATACCCACCTCATCCCATTCAAAAAAATTTTTTCTTTCTCTTTGAGGACCGTCTCTTTTAGTATGCAGGAGTTGCAGATGGGAAATGGCTTCAACTTTTGTTTCTAGCCTTGCTCTGTTCTGCAGTCTTGTGGCCCAGGACCTGAACGCACAGTTCTGCCCTGATGTGGGTCTCAGGGAGCCGTCGGATGTCTTGACTGACGTCAGTCTGTGTTTGTTCTGTAAGTCTTTGCAGAGGCCTTAGCAGTTGGCAGGGAATATGAAATGGCTGCAATAATGTCCTGTTTCTCATTCTGTCTGGGACACAGGCGATCTGAGCTGATGAGCAGGTCATTGAGAATGAACCATAACTTACGCTGTCATGCAGCAGCTGGTTGGGAGCTTATGCCGTGTCCTTACACCAACCTCTTTGGGGTATGTAGACAAAGATGGAACATGTGGAAAGCAGAGGTGACCCTTGCGGATCTCTGCTTTTCTTGGATCTGCATGGTGAGAGCAGAGAAATATGTTTAGGTTTAGCCCAGGTTTTGTATTTTTCTTTCTGGAGCTGGGTGGTATTTGGGATATGGCTCAAATAGGTCCATATACTTCTGTCACACTAATTCATCTATTCTTGTGCAAGCACAAGGTGTGGTGAGTGCTGGAGGAGGAACGTGTGGCCCCTGGGACTGCTCTGGATGTGGTCAAAGGTCCCTCTTCCACCTACCCTCTTGACCACCATGTGGGGTCCTGCATCCTTCTTGCCTAGAAGGATGGTTCTCAGCTTTGGCTTATCACCCCAACCCTCCATCACTTGGAGACTCTTCCCTTCTCCAGGGCTGAGCCTAAAGCCAACGATTGCATCAGGGCCCATGTGAGCTGGGGTGCATGTGTTCATGAACTTTGAGGTTGGGCTTTTTATATATTGTCTAACAGGACCAGCCAGATGTTTCTCCCACTGAGTTTACTGTGAGAGAGGACTACCTCCACCCGCTCTCTGGCAAAGACCCTCTTGAAAATGTTTGTGCTTTCTGGTGGGAGGTTGTCCGAGTTCAGACTGGGAGAAAGCCTGAACTGGCCAAGGACTGCCTGGGGGATGAGGACCGAGCTCCTTCCCCACCATGTGGTGTTGCAGCTTGTTAGCAGAGGCCCTTGCCGCAGCTGTCCATGCTGCTGCCAACATCGCTCCTGTGCTGCTGATAATAGGGGACCCTAATCTCTGGGGCTGTCGACCTGTCACCTTCCCCCAGCTCTACTATTTACTGAGTAACGATCCTGTAGTGACAGATCTATTTCTGTTTTTGTTCTCTATAACATACTTGCCAGAGTGCCCCAGGCGAATGAGGAATTTGTAATAAAGGCATGGTTTCCATACCAAGCTTGGTGCTCTCCTGCCAGCAGCACTTACAGCCAGCAAAGACTGGGACCCTGTTTGTCCACCCCAGTAAGAGATTGGATAAATATGACTTTTTTTTTTTTTTTTTCCATTTAGGACCTGATTTTTTTTATTGAGAGGTTTTATTTGCTTTCACTCCTTTTATGTGAGCCATCCCGATTGTGTCTTTGTTTCAATGATGTGCACAGTGAGGTACAGAGAGGGACAATGACTTTGGTCAAGGATGTTCCATGGCTTGGTTGCATGTTCCATGCAGGAAACTGTGCATAAAACCATGTTATCTGGCTTTTCCAAAATGCTGGGAAAACAGAATGGGGCTGGATGGTGGGGTGTGACATGGTCCTTGTGTGTGCTGTCCCCTGCATGGGCAGTGACTGGCTGGTTGTGTCACAGCTGAGCCTTTTCTTCCTCTCCACAGACACTTAGAGAACTGGAAGAACTTGCAGACGCTGAATGCCGTCGACATGGAGCTGTACACAGGACTCCAGAGGCTGTGAGTATGTCCTGCATTTTGGGGAGGAGAGCAGCGCTGGGCAGCCCCTTCCTTCCTGCAAAGAGCTGTGGATTCCCCCCATCTGCAGTCTCCACACTGCGGTGTTCAGAGCCTGGTTAAGCCACTGGCTCTGCCATATTTTCCTATGAGACTCCACAAAATGGAGATGAAAGGCTTTTTGGTCCTTGCTGGGGTTGCGAGAATGAAGATTGCTAGCTCCTGCCAGCTCTGTCCAACACACATCACCCTGACCTCTCCTCTCCCCTGCTGTTCTGGTTCTGGGCTTGTGCATTTTTCTGACTTAATTCAACCCCACAATGTGAAATTCCAGCTGCCTCCACGGATCCTTCGGTGCTGGGCTCTTGGTTCTCGTTTAGTGCAGTTGCTATCGCGGTGGTTCTGCACAATAAGGGAATCGCGTCTTCCTGCACAACCCTCCAAGCACCAGAAAAGGTTGACTTTGTGCATCATGGAGGGGAAACAGAGGACTGTGAGACTGAAGGGGCTTGCCAGGTGCTTGGGAAGTGTGATCAAGTGAGGATACCACCAAATGCCTTAATTTCCCCTTCCTGGAGCTGAGGAGCGCTGGGTGCTGCTTGCATGAGATGCACAGTGTTGCTCAGGGTTAATCCGTGACTCTGCTCGTGTGTTTCACTGAGAGCTTTACATGAGGTACAGCTTGCCTGCAGGCTGCAGGAGAGGTGTACATTGCTGAGCACTCAATAATCAAACTCAAGCAGGCTGTACTTTTAACACACACCTTGTAAGCAGGCTGGCTGCTGTTCTTATCTCACCTAAGAAAGCAGCAATGGACTCGGGCACACTTTTGTCTGCAGCAGACATTAGTAAACCCTGGTCATAGTGCTGGTACAGCTTCTCCAAAACAGAGTGGCAAGAGGATTCCTCCTGCAATATCCATAATGCCCTACACAAAATATTCACCCCCCCTTATCAGAGCTGCAGGCAGAAGGGTTTTCTCTTGGGTTCGAGGGAGGGGAGATGGCAGTGCTGGGGGCCAGGCAGTGCTGCTTGTGAAGATGGAGGGAGAAGAGAGGAGCAGGAGATGCTCTGGGCCACCTCAGCACGCCTTGGTGGCTGTGAAGGGAGAGTCTCGTCCAGCAGCCGGTCTGCACCAAGCCTGTGCTGTCACCATATCAGATGAAGCTGAAAAGCCCAATTTCTTCTTTGCTTGTAACTCATAGATGCTGTCTGGGGAGAGATGTGCCTCTCGGGGGGGCACCGCAGGGCTCCCAGTGCATCCGAGTGCCGGGTTTTAGCGCACTTGTCACCCCTGACTCCATCACTGCCC
Organism: Pterocles gutturalis; assembly: GCF_000699245.1. NCBI lineage: Eukaryota > Metazoa > Chordata > Aves > Pterocliformes > Pteroclidae > Pterocles > Pterocles gutturalis. Next base: position 34,677 of record NW_010098189.1, read on the forward strand.
TTCTGCATCTCTTTGCAGGACAATCAGGAACTCAGGACTACGAAACATCCAGCCGCGCGCCTTCGCCAAGAACCCGCACCTGCGCTACATGTGAGTGTGGTGGGTCCTGCCCCCTTTTCCCTCTGCTCCCTGTGGAAAGGAGATCCCCAAAGTGTCGATCGGGGAGGGCAGTGGGAGAGAGGGAGGATGCTGATGCAGAAGAGGAGGGAAAGGTGGGAGAAGGAAAAGTGAAGGCACAGGGAAGTGCAATGGGCTGTGATGCCGATGGGTTTCGGTTTTTAATACCTGCCCTGGCTTTGATCATTGCTCTAATGAGCACTTGCATCATTAGGAGTCATGCAGTGGCCAGTGCACATGTCCCTTTCTGCAGAGTTTGAGGGGCGGCCACACACCCCAGCACACAGCTGGACCCTGCCCCACTTGTTAGATTTTAACAAAAGGACGCTTTTACAGCCAGCTCTGCTCCTAATTACTGACTTCTTAAACTGGCATCTGCAGCGGGCCTGGGGTAAGGATGTTTTGTGTCAGAGAGGCTGGAGTCCTGTTATCAGGGGACATTGCACAAGTGTCCAGCTGCTGGGGCATCATTAGCCAGCGGGTACCGTGTCCACAGGATTTCCCGCATCCTTGAGGCCAAGGGCACTGATTTCATTTCTAGACATATATTTACTTTTCCCAAGGCAATAAAGGAAAACCTGACTTTCTGCCCAGTGTGCAAGGTGCTCCATGGGCTTGAAATATCTTACCAAAGGGACTGTGTCCGAGATCAAACCCTTCTTGGCTCTGGTGTAGATATAAAAGGTGAAAAGGGGTTGGTGAGAGGCCACTGGCCTTGGGTGGATGGTGTGTGTATCCCTGCTTTTTGGAAATCAGTGCTAGCGTCTTCTGTGAAAAACGGCCGAAGTGTGCGTCCACTGGTGTCTGCAGATGCATGTGGCCATCGATATGGGCATGTTCCTGGTGGAGGGAGATAGATGCTACCTGCAGAGCGGGGTTGATCTGTCTTTTGATGTCTGCTTGGAGATGATATGAACCGAAAAACCCCAAAAGCTTCCTTTTTGGAAAACCAGTTGCAGTTGCTAAGTGACGGTAAAGCACTTGCTAAATAGGAGATCTGCAGTACCAAAGGGCATGAATAGTTAAGGGCTTTGTGAATAAGCACTGAGCCTTTTTGAGCTTAAAGAAGTGTATATTTTGTCATAATAGACCCTCCTTAATGCTGACTACTGGGATTTCCCTGATTTCTGGTCTTTGTTATTTTGATGTGTCGTGTTTGTTGTTTGTTTTCTGTAGTTGTTTGTTACTGAGAAGTGTTCTCTCTGAATACCTCCCCCAATTGATTGTTTTTTTTTGAGGGAGGAGGTTGTTTGTTAATTGTACAGTTGCTGTTTATGTATCCAGCAGATAAAATGAATACCATTTGATTCCTGATTAAATTAGTTTGAAAGTTGTAGGAGTTTAGAAGGCCAGGTACACTTGTTTTGAGGCTGAATGTGTCATTAATGTGCACACATGCAATTGTTGCTGCTTTTTCCAGAAGTGTTTGTTTTTGTCTTTTGAGATTACTTTTGAGATTGGAAAAAAAACCCCACATCTATCTTGTGTCACAAGTTGAGTTTGGTATGTGGTGATGAAATATGTGTTTGTTTACTGCTTGGGCCATGTAAGATTGATCATGTTCTTAACATCTTTCTTTTCTTGCCTTTTGAAGCTCGAGGCAAGCAAGTATATTATTCGGTTAGTGTTTGCTGGTGGGTTTTGATACTGTTTCTGGGACTGAGCGGCGTGGTTGTTTGCAAGGTGGATGTCCCCCGTGGTGGATGCTGGGTACCAGTGATGGAAACCTGGTGCTTGTGGGAATGGTGCCTCCGTCCTGTTCCCTGAAGGCGCTTGGGCTATGGTGCAGCTGCTTTTTCTGGGCTCTCTTGCCCTGATGAGGGGAGCATGCTGGCTCCCAAGGCTTTTTGCAACCTGGAAGCCACCTGGTGCCACCTGAGGTCCCCTCCATGGCCACAGCACCGTGTGAGCACATCGTTGTGGCTCCTTGGCTCCTCCACAGCTGCTGCCTCCCGGAGAGCTTGGCTCACCCAGGGCCTGACATTTTCTGCAGCCGCCACATGCAGGAGCCAGGGATAAAAGGATTAATGGAAATGTCACTCTGCTGTAAGTCTTGGGCTGCTGTAACCAGGTACAGTAGCTGACAGGAGCGAGGGATACTGTCCCAATCCCCTCACGGCAGGGCTGGCTGCAGCCGGATGGGTGTGGGGCTGAGGACTGTGGGATGGTGTCCTTAAGGCTCAGTGAGTTGCTGCCACGCGTTATCGCTGCCGCCTTGGTTTTCCATCTTCTTTGCTGGCTGTTTGGAGGGTTGGTGGTGGAGTTGAGTCAGTAGGCAGCAAATGTGTCTAATAAATCATAGAATCATAGAATGGTTTGGGTTGGAACGGACCTTAAAGATCATCTAGTTCCAACCCCCCTGCCATGGGCAGGGACACCTTCCACTAGACCAGGTTCCTACATGGATCATGAAAATGGGCAGAGGAATAGTAAAGAGAGGTTGTGGTAGTGCTTTGTCGGTAAGAATACAGCATTATCGCATTCCTCATTATGCAGTGGGAAGTCTGCAGGAGAGTTCAGCTTCACAACGCACCAGGAATCGGCGGTGCACAGAGAGAGGACAGAACCTGTGTGATGCTGGCCAAGGCGTTCAGCCTTTGCCAGTGGTGGGGCAGTAGAGCTGTGCATGAAGGAAGGGGTAGGTTCCCAGTGCCTAGAGCTAGAGAAGTTGACATTTGCAGTGTCTGAGTCTGCCTTCACTGGGAAGCAAGTACTTAAGAGACTGTGATTCCCTCAAAACGCTTTCCTGGGCGGCTGGGTACTCAGCCAGGCAGTCAGGAGGCACTGCCTTGTATTTGCAGAGGGTAATTGTGCACACCTTATTTATTGTGTAGTAAAGAAAACAAATTAAGGCTGTGTAATTATAGAGACAGGCACACTTTTAAATAAGGCTTAAGTAGTCAATTTTCTATTTAGAAAATTAATAATTGCCATTTCTGTCTTCATTCAAAGGCTCTTCTTAAACTGTCTTCTGGAGGTTTATATGTGCTCTAAATTGGTTTGTGGGCTGGCCAAGACACAGCTCCTGTCAAACAGCTCTCTTAGTGCTGCCTTCCAGAGCAAGGAGGGGCTTGAGGATTAAGTTTTGTTTTCCAGTCTTCACCCAAGGATCTTACAGATGGAGACCTTGGAGTGCTTTGTGCTGAGTGTAACTGGTTTTGAGCATGGTATGGGCAGATCACCTTCTGCTCCACTGGCATTTTTATCTGTGTGATCCTGTCAGTCTTTTTCTCACAAAAAATTGATGAAGGCCTGGAAGGTGCTGTCAGGAATGCGCAGAGACCTGCTTTGCCTGGTGAAAGACTGAGCTGGCTGATCTGTGGGCTTGTTTTCATAGGCAAACCTGAGCTGTGATTAATCTGGAGCCTCCCGGAACCTCCTCTGTAGGTTGTGTTGTTTTATGAGGATGGGGTTAGCTTTACTGTCTTGGCTGGGTTTGTGGCGGTTGTGCAGCATCACATTAACTGGTACCCTCGTATTGGACATAGTTTGTAGCTTAGACATGGGAGTTCCCAGAGATGTGTTATGGTTTTAGACTTTGATAGGAAAGAAACTAGACTGTACCTCCTGAAAATGGAGGTGTCTGAGGCAGCCCAAGGTTGGTGGGTGGCTCTCTGCCCTCTTCAGGACAGCACTCAAAGCCCTCCAGCAACTGAGGCCCACCCACTTTCAAAGGGCTGCGGGCAACTGTCTTGCAAGGCTGGCAAGATTCTCCTTTGTGTGTCTGGAAGCTTGATCAAGATCTTACACTAAATAAGGAAATAAAGAAAATATCAGACACCGAATTATTGCAAGTACAGCACTGTTCCCTCTTGGTCATAGCTTGAGGGTCATTTTCACCTCCTTTGTGGTCAATGATACTGCCTTGCTCTGAAGGAGCCATTCATATCTGCGAAGCAGGGTTAAATTCTCTCTTGCTCTCCTATAACTTGCTCCAGGCCCTGTGACTGCCTGCAACCCTCTGCTTGGTTCTGGATGTCCTATTACCCTTCCTTCTCCTTCCTGATGATTTCTCTGTGCTTTGTCCTTTCATCGCTGCACTGCTGTCATCCCCATCCTGGCAGTCTCCTCCTAACCCAAACTGTCATGTGTTAATTGCTTTTGATTTCCCATCCATACCCTTGAGTCGGTACAGCCTAACAAGTCTGTGTGTATAAGTCGGGGCACAGTAAATGACTATATGTGAGCTCTGAGCTCACTGGGAGAATGAAGTAAAATGCATTTACCTAAGCCATCTCCTTGATAGTTTAATATGTTTTATTTTGCATTTTCAAAGGAATAAATAGGAACTGAATTTTCCCATAAATATAGGCAAAATAAGAAGTATGAGAGACTTAAACAGCCTATAAATTCCACTAGGTGAATGTTCTTTTACTATCCCTAATCAGGCAGGCAGCTTGGGTACCTTTTGATTCCCATTTGTACTCTAAAGATGTTCCTGTTCCAGCCCCTTCCAGGTAGGAGCAAGCCTCTGTATTGCAGTTGACTCAGGGAAGCATTTTCCCCTTGCATCTCTAGTTCTATAAAATGCTGAGCATGCTTATAGCACAGCCGCCACTATAAACAGCTGTAACATCTCCTCTGCTTCCATAAACTTTCCTGTTCTTCCTCCATTTGCTTTGTCCCCTGGATGCCAGTCCTTGCTGATATGCTCATCAGCAGCAGTGATTTGATGGCATGTTTATTCCCAGTCGTTACTGCAGGTGACTAAGCAGTTAACTGCAGCTATTCCTTTTTCTGCAGCAGTAGAGGTAGGTCCTGTGTTTTACCAGCTATTGTGTACAAGGCCAGAGGAGAGACCGGTTCCCTGCAGGACTGTGGCTTTCCTTTAGGCTGGGTTGAAATCATTTGACCTGCATTCAGAGGGCTGGGTAACTAATTCCTGACTGCAGGCTGCTTGGCTTGGCTCTGGAGAAGCTTTATCGTACTGTAATAGGAGGCGGAGCCGTGGGTTTGTGACTGATGTACTCGAGTGGGATCTGAAAAAGTAAGTTTCCAACTCAAGCGCTCTGCACCTTGCAGCAAGACTTGTCCTGCCTCGCTTCCCCATCTGAAAACCTGGAATAATGGCATTTTTTTTCTCTGCTTGTATTTGATCTATTTGCAGCATAACACCCTGTATGGTTTCTAGTGAGACATGGCCTTGAATTGAGATGTGGTTGCAATATAAGATGAATTATTATAATGCTGTCACAAATATTTGTTGCAGGCTGAGATTCTTATGTCACACCTATCAGTCTGGTACCTAACTTCTCAGGATTTGGCTGTGGCGTTGTCTCTCCTCCTTCCTTTGAAATGTTGAGGTGTTCTTTCCAGCTGCATTGTGTGTCTATGAGACTTAAATTCTTTCCTGAAGTTTGATTGATTGTCTTTTGGCAGACATGTAAACTGGGCAATGGTGGTTTTGCAAAGGTCCTGTTTTCTTCCTTCCCCTCCTTAAAAAAGGCTGCAGACGATGCTGGGGATGTTTTGAATGAGGCTGCCTGGCTGTTCCTACATGGGTGGGGGTTCCTTTTACAAGCCTTGTTTCAGGATTGAGGTAAAATGCAAATTTTAGACATCAAGGTTTTTGAGGGGATCATCCTCTGTGACATACAGCCTCTGTGCAACAACAGCCTAATGGATGTCTTGCTGTGAGCTTCACCTCAAAGAGCAGCCAAACATTCCTCTTGGATGTAATCCTGAACATGAGGTGTAGTTGTGTCTTGGTTAAACCTCACCACATCTCTGAGATTACCAGCAGCACAGAAAGAGGTGATTTTTGGAGATTTGGGCATGACAAGACCGGATTTTGTTTCTAGGCTTTGGAGGTCACTGCAGTGTGGAGGTACTCCAGAACCAGCCTCTGGCTGTCCCTTTTGCTTGCTCCTAAATCCCGTGGCTCAGTTGATTAGCTGTGATGCGAGGCATGTCTTACCTGCCTATGCCAGTGTGAGTGGTGCTGCACAGGGGGGAGGATCCTCCCCAAGAAAGACCTGAGGCCATGGAAATCTCCTTGAAAGCTGCTGTGGGAGAGAGTGAACAATCATGACAGGAAAGTTAGGTGACCACACAAGTTACCTCACCTGGGATTTTTCTTTCCATGATACTGGTTACTAACAGTATGATTGCAGGGCTGATTTTATATTTTTAATGTAGAAGCAATAAGCATCAAGGCAGAAAAATAGAAACATGAAAATCATATGTTATCTGAGCATTAAGATATGACAGGGCATGAATGATGGGACATTAATTCACGATGGCGTGTGACTAGGCAAGAATTTAAATGCCATAAGTTAGGCAGTCGTGTGTTTTATTGGAATTATAAAATTTTATTAGTGGGGTGGGAGGGGTGGAGTTTCCCACCAACCCCTTCCCCTCATTTGTATTTGTGAAGGGATGAGCTATGAATTACGTTGGATGCAAAGACCACATTGATATTTACAATATGGGATATTTAAGAGCTGGAGGTTTGTCTTCTCCGGGAGCTGCTGGTGACCGTGTCTGTACGCTTCCCAGTGACCGAGGATGAGCATATTTCACATCTGCTGCCCTCCGGCATGTCGTGAGGTTATGCACAGCCCTGCCCAGGCAGCCCCGCTGCTGCCCATGGGTGTCCCGCGGGGTGGGGCTGTGGCCAGCGCCGTGCTCCCCGCGGGGCC
>NW_010098190.1:0-8244 GCF_000699245.1 Pterocles gutturalis
AGGCTTTGGGCAACCTGGGCTAGTGGGAGGTGTCCCTGCCCATGGCAGGGGGGTTGGAACTTGATGATCTTTAAGGTCCTTTCCAACCCAAACCATTGTATTATTCAATGATATTATTAATATATTACTAAAAAGTGGCGAGAACACTGAAATGTAGTTTCTCCTGCACTGATGTGTACCTCATGTCAGTAAAGACTACTTGGAGAGGTTGCTGCTTCTTTCTATCACTAGCCTTTTGCAATTCAAAGTACCATTGAAAATGCAGTCTTCGCTTTTCATGCTGCAGAGCCACTATCAGTATACTGCTAGCTTAATTCAGCAGTTTCTAGAACCATAGCGTGAGTCTACAAGAAATCAAAACCAAGCACATTAAAAGCAGGTTAGCAAAGAGGAGAAGGAACTCAACAGCAGCTGGCAGGTCCATCTCATAAAAATGCAATCTGTACTGCAAACCAGCTCCTCTCATTTCTTGTTTTACATAGCAGTACATTCTTTATCTAATGTATTGCTATATCCACTCACTCTAATGATTTACATAACTTAATCTATTCTGCAGGAGATTTTTAACTCGTAAAAGATGGAGCTAAGGCACAGGCTATTTAAGTCAGCTATGCTGTGTCTTTGAGTCCATTGTTTACGAATGAACACAGTCATTTACTCCTTGCATTGATTGATGGAATTCTTTGTCCTTGTTGCCTCTGGTATACAGAGAAAATTCTGCCATTATTGGTGCCAAAATGAAGTCATGATTCTGAGTGGAATTATCAATAAAGATGCTAAGAAAGGCTGATTGGAAACTGGCAAAATTTACCTATGTTAGCCAAGAGCTGAGTTTTGTAGTAGAAAACTGCCTTTTTTGACCTTGCCTTCACTTGCAGCAGTGATGGCTGTTGTAATTCTGTGCTTTTGAAGGAAAGTTGCAGATCTGAGTAGTGAAGTGAATCATCTGACACATGGATAGAAATACATTTTGCATTTTGCTAATCACAGGCTAACAGTTCTACTAATTTGATTTTTTTTCTGCTCCCCCTCCTCCAGATTGAGCAAGAGCGGATTGACAAAATCTGGCCAAAGCTTCGAGTGCTCGCTCGCTCATCTCCCACGGACAAACACACTTTGGTAAAAGGTGCGTGCAGTCTGCCTTTGTGTGTGTGTGTGTTATTAATGCCAAAATTATTGAAGTATGTTTGGCACATCATCTGCGTTGTAAAAATTTTACTGTTACAAATAAATCCGAGTTGTTGCCTTTGATTGCACATCTATACATAATGCAAGGAAGTTTTCTCAGTGACCAGAGACAACTTCTACCTGAGCCTTCAAATGGAAAATAATAGGAAACAGGTTTGCAGGACTAACAGAAATACCAGTAAGATGTTGGGCAAGTAAATGTAGCCAGTCTCCTATTTGCCTTGTGACTTTTCATTGGACTAGAATGAGGCCCTAGCTGGGAAGGGAAAATGTGTGTTTGCTGGTCAGAAGGAAAATACTGTTGAGAAAGAGCTTGTTCTTCATATCAACAAGAGGGGGCATAGATTTTGCAGTCTTTGCCTGTACCTCTTTATGAAGAAAACAGGAACAAGCTCATTTAGAGTAAATCAAGTCACTTGAGTGCATCTGTTCTCCCACAATTATTTTTAAAGGGTATTCCAAGATAAAAAACTTTCTATGTTACAAAGCAGTTACTGGAGATCATGTAATTAGGAGCTGCCCTCTTTAGCATTACGTGAACAGAGACATGCATTTTAAGCCAGTGCCATTTTCCTATAGGCTCACTAATTGTATGATTTGCATTGGCTTCCTTTAGATTTCTGGCCATATTTTTAGAGTCTGTTTTTGCCCTATAAAAGCTGCACCATACAAATTACATTCTCTTACCATACTGTCTGCAGATGGAATGCTCTATAAAAGAGAGATTTGTTTGCAGTTTTCTTTATAAAGCCTTTTTCATATCTGTAGCTCACACTTCCTGAAGACTTGAAATCTTATTCTGTTGACTTTGAAGCTCTCACTTAAAAGACAGCTGATTAAATCAGAAAATTTCTGATCAGGAATAACATCATTTTTGGCCATGATAAGATGGGGAGCCGGCGCAGGCGGAAACCCTGTCGGCAGATGGCTGTGTTTGCTGGCTTCCTGATGAAAAAAGAACTGGATTATTTTGCAAAGGCCCTAGAAAGTCTGGAGAGACTCTTAGCAATTCTTGAGGAGCTAAAGTTAAGGATAAGACCCAGCTGATTAGTTGTGTGTTTTCAGCTGGTTGACTACTTAAATAATAATTCACATGTAGGTAGGAAATAATTTCTGTATCCATCCTTTCGGTATGGCAAGATTGTATTGATCTGACTCCATACACGACTGATTACAAAGGGTTTTGAGCACCATGTAATTTTTTTTAAATGCCTAAATGACTTTAGAGCAAAAGTTCCATTGTGAATGTGAAGACTGGATCAGTTGGGTCCTTTGGGATTGAGACCAGTGTATGTGAAGAGCTCTGGAAGCATGGATCATTCAGGAGAAGTAAGGTATCTTGTAAGCCCTGCACAAGACGGGGCAGCTGGAGCCATAGTGCTGTCACTCACCCTCTCCAGCTGCTGTTTAGATCAGTGGGCTCTGAAGTGGGGTGCACAAATGTCAGGGACAATCAGCTGGGATGCAGGAAGAAAATATTTTTTACTATTATTAAACAGAAGACTATTTAAAAAATACAATTTATTTCATCTCTATCTCATCCTTTTCTAATGTATGTTTTATAATGTACATAATACATTAGTACAGTAGCACATATGTATAATTTATAAATAATGTACATATCTTTGGGGTGTGTGCTCAAAAAGATTTTACAGATGACTGTTCATGATTGAAAAGGTTTGGAGAGGATTGGTTTGGACAACATCATTATTAGCTCCATAGTTCAGTATTAAACCAGCACAAAGTTAGCTGAAGTCTCCTCACTTCCCTAGGCACATAAAATATTATCTTAGAGCTCTTAGAGGACATGACCTGTACAGCCTAATAGTTTATTTGTTTCAGAAGCACACAACAATTTGTGTTTCATTAAGTGGATTAAATAAGTCCCTTGGGAGTACTCATTTGAATCATTCAGGATTTTCCCTTAAGAGGAAAATGAAACCTTTGCCAGAGAAAATGAAATCAATAAAGAGCTGAAGAAAAATAAGCAAAAAATTATTGATGTTTAATAGCACATTCACTTTGACAATCCAAAAGATACTTACTTCTACTGAATGCCTTATGCAAATAACACAACTAAAGTTTTAAAGAGGTGACAAGGTCAAATGATAGAGCAATTAACTAACAAAGTTCAAGAACAAGTCTGTGGAAGATCATGATGGAATTTTTTGGCTGGTAATACTCCAAGGGCCATTAAAAGTTACAAGAAACTACTTAAATGTTCACTAGTTTTGGGCCTCTTGTTAGAATGTTATGTTTTTCTCAGACACTTGAGGGTTCAAGAAGATTTTCTCTTCTTTGATGTATCCTATCTGCTCTAGGGTAAAAACACACATCACAAAATAAACTTCTTTATAGTTAATTTTTAATGACATACAGCTGCTGGAGGGAATATTTTTTTCTCCATAACACAGCACAGTCCCATCCATCAAAAAGATTATTTTTATTTTGCATTTTTGTTTTTACTACTGCTAAGGGACTAGAGAAAGGCATGGTTCAGCATTTTAGGCTAGGCAGACAAGTTTCTCTCAAATATTTATGGCTTTGAAGTAGAGGTAGATTGGGGAAAAAAAAAGTCAAAATGGTTTATCATCACAAACTGTTTCAGTGAAACAAAAATGTTAGACATCTCAATCCAACTGCAATGCAATTTCTTATGGATTTTATGACATCCATTAGTATTATTTCATATTTTTTACCCTACTTTCAAGTATAACAAAAATAAATATAGTTTATACTGATGTGTCCTTATAATATTATTGCTGAAATACTTCAATATTGTCATATTGTTTTTTAAAATGCTGTGGGAAGCAACTGTTTAGTACTGATGAGAAATATCATAATCTTCTTATCAGAAGGTATAGAGAAGATCAAATCAATATTTAGTTTACCAGTTAAAGAAGCTGTGCTTTAAAATATGTTTAAATTAGGCTGGAATTATTTTCCTGTGATATTGAAAACAGCTCTTCTATTCTCATGTAAGGCTAATTTATTAACAAGCAGAAAGGGAACTTTAAAGAAGAAAAGATTTTTAATAATTACCCATAATTACTAAAATATTTCAAATATTGTTGCATGACCTCCTTAATGTGGACATGCCATGAGACTAGGTAGAATAATAAAAATATAGAAAAGTGTATTAATTGAAATGCTGAAATTAAATACCCTCATGTTGCAAGTGGTTTTTATTTCTGTTTAGAGAAAATTTTAATATAAATTTTTGTTCAAATTCATAAGAAGAGATATACAGAAAGTTGACCTGTTCCACAATGTAAAATTCAGCTTCAACCATCTCTCCCCTGAAGCGAAGAACATGAAGATAGTTTAAAGGAAGCAGGAGATACGCTGCGTTTGAACCTAGAGTTTACACTCTGTAGATACCACTTAGGTCTCTGCAGTGTGTATTAAGTGTAACTTGGTGGGAGGCACTCATGCCTTCAAGGGTCCCCTTCAGAGTTTCAGTCCTGTAATAGAAATCACATCGGTGGTGTGTGCCTAGGACAGAAACCCACGTGGTCTGGCCGTGTTCTTCTCTGCCATCAGGAGCGGTGTGGAGCACTCGTCACGTAGCAATTGCCAGTGCTGTCTGGGATGTTAGCTATGGCACCTGAACAGCTCTTTACAGCTCTATTCCTGCACATACTTAAGCATGTAACTAAAGTGGATTTAAACTTTTCTCTTTCAGGCAGATTTTCTAAATTCCTGTTAAATTAACAGGGATCTTCAAAAAATCTGAAAGTATTAAAAACTAATTTGAACAGAACATGCCTATGAAAATATATTACTGCATCTGTCAATGTTTAGCTTGTCAAAGAAATATAAATATGTATAAGCACATGGGATGATCAACTTTCCTGAATTAGTGTGCATCTCTGAAATGCTCTACTGTAGCTAAATGTTTCCTGTCTGCCTGTTTTATCAGTTGAAACAAAAAGAAATGTCTAGCCAGGTTTTTACTGATGTGACTCTAAGGGTTACAAAGCAAGTAAGAATTGTTTAAATAAAGCGACATTTGCTCTGCAATAAAGGGAGAACCTGAGGCTATGCTTGATGTTTTTGATCCGAGCCATGGATACATAGAGTTCCGTGTAACAGAAATGGAGGAGATGTTATTGGTTAATGCTCTTCATATTATTATCCCGAGTGGATTTGATTTAACGTTTGCTTAATATTAGACGGGAGGAAGGTGGCAGATACAGGATATATTTCACTTTCAGCTCTGTACGCAGTGCTGGTGCGTTTTATAGAAAGCTTGTTCATATAGTGCCCCTCTTGACGGCTGTACGTCGTTGTTTTAAATATGATCTTTTCCCTCAGCAGAAACAAGCTGTTAGCGCTGAAAGGCTTATGCAAGCTCCATGACTCCTCCCCAGATTCCTGCAGCATCAGTGGAATCTGTGTGTGGAACACGCTGTAGGCTGTGGATATTCTAGGTGTATTCCTGTGGCTGTTGAATAAAATTCTTTTTGACAGAGGGAAGTCGTGGCCAAACAGCTTAAGATGAGGGAATAGACCAATGAAACAGTGAAGGCTGTTTTGGGAGGAACCTTGGCTGAGTTTTAGGCATTCCCATGCTATACCTTGCAAACCAGTTGTTATTAAAATACTTATGTAAGCATTCAACCGGAGTAAAGCAGCTTATTTTGAAGAAATTTCCTGGCTGTTAGACATGACTAATTAATACTACCATTTCTTTTTAGCTGTTTTGAATGAGTGGAAGGACCAGTGAATGTCAAAGAAATGGGCACTCTCTTTATTGGCAGTCTGTCAGGTCATGCCCTTATTCAGAAGTTTCACTGGTTGCTGAAGCAGTTGTTCTCCACAGCTCAGAACTGCAGAGGGAGAACCCTTCCTAGGTGTCCTTCTGGTTGGTCCCCTTACACTTTGTAAATTCTATAAGGATGTATTCCTTATATGGAAGAAAATTCTTGTGGTGAAAACACCACAAAATTATATCAAAGAAAGAAAAAATGTAGAAGGAAATGCGGCTAGGAAGGAGGCAAGTGCTGGGAAGAATTCAACCATTCTCAAACGTGAGGAAGGGGGGAGGAGGAACAGATGACAAAGAGCATGCGGAAGTCAGAGAGCATAAGTATAGCTATGATAAATCCCCTGAATCCCGAATAATCCCTGCTGCTCCATTTTAGAAATTTGTCTTGATGTACAAATCAAAGTTCTGCAAAGATGTTCTCTCTTGTATGAATAGCACTGAAGGCCATGCCCATACTGCTGTGCCATGCATAGACATATTTCTGATGACACTAGCGGTGGTCACTGCGATGGATGTGTGTGGCTGAGATCCTGATGGTACCCGAGACCGTTTTATCTCTATTTTTCCATGATTGCTCATTATGAATTTCTGTGCTCTGCAGGGTGTTGGGCTTATCCCGGCTGCATAGTTTGCTTTTAGGGATAAAAATGACTACTAAACCTTGTGAACAACTATTAAGCCTTGTAATGCTGATGCAGGGCAGCCGGGCAGCACAGTCGTTGACATCAGAGCACCATCTATACCTATTAGGAGGTTGTTTGTTGGAGACTCTTCAACTTGATTTGAGATGTGCTCCCATTTGGAATCCAGTTGTGAGAGGATGCTATCTGCCTGTTCGGAGCAGTTAATACCATGATGTGTCAGAGATTTTAACTATTTTTTTTCGAAGCTTAAAGCTATTAATTTAACATCAAAGGATGTGTTAAGAGGGGAAAACCAAGATAAATGCTTTTAACGCTAATGGCATCTGATGTTCCTGTTTATTTGATAATACCAAACGCAAATCACTCCAACAAATTGAAAGCTCTAATTATAAGATCTTATCAGAATAATGTGCCATTTATTGACTTCATACTGCTGATGGAAAGTGAATAGGTTTTTTTTTCTGATTTTCATAAGTCAAAAATACAGGACACTAACTGCTTCCATACTGCACTGCAATCTTCTGGGTGGCTGATAAGCCTGAACATTGCCAAGAGGCAGCTATTGCTCCATAATCTGCAATTTCCTATTTCTGGTTAGTTATCTGATATGTGAATTATTTTTTTCCAGAGTAGAATGAAAGCTTTTCACACTGGGTATGTTTTGATAATTGTTTTTCGAGTTTATGACTTTGTGCAAAATGTGTTGGCAAAAGGAATTTTGTCATTTTTTTCCCCCATAAATTATTAATATGGAGAGGTGTTCTTGTATCCTACACAACAATCCTGAATTCTGGACTAATATTCAAATGGACCCTGACATGGAAATAAAAATATGAGTGGTGAATGATCCTCATCCTATTAAAAAACAGGGCTTTTTCTGTAACTTAGAAAAATTCTTTATTCTTTTCTTCACTTTCCCCATCTGCATAAGCTGGAAATACTTCCCTGCAGGCTAGTTGAGTGAAACCTGATTCACCAAGTGAAAAGTGCTTTCTTTTCTCAAGTGATCTCAAAATTAAAGTAGGAATTATTTTATTCTGTCTATTTATTAAAATGTTTGGCAGAATTTAAAGAATTATTTTATATCTTCTTAATCATTGTTTGGCAGAATTGAAGATGTCTGTAAAAATGCTAATTTGGCTCCAGTTTAATAAAATTCATCAATGGCATTTGCTATCTTCAGGTTAAACTGATTGCTGGAAGACATCTCAGTAAAGCAGATATTGCGGTTCAGACTCAGTTTAGGAGAGCTTTGGCAAATCCTTTCCATTGATTTTTAATCAGAGAGCTGGGCTGAAATTGGTTTATTGTTACACATAATTTTGAATAGTAGGAATCTTCCAAAATAACATAATGAGCTGATCTCATTCCCTTTGAAGTCTGTACAAGTTTTTTGATGTTTTGATGATGCAGGATCAGAACTTTCCATGTAAATTCTAGTAGTGATGTCTAGTAAGGTGTAGTAGTGATGACATTGCTTTCATCATTATTTTCCTTAAAAATCAACTCTATTAATCTCTGCAAGACTGGTGTGATATTATGTAGTCTATATTACACGCACCCTGCTATTTTTTTAGAGAAAAGTTTTATCTTGATAATTCTTTTCTATATTGGTCCCCCTGAGCAATAGGTTTTCAGCAT
>NW_010098191.1:0-350 GCF_000699245.1 Pterocles gutturalis
TGGGGAAGGGCGCCGGCGCCCTCTGTGTGCCTGTGCTGCCGGGGGCGCGGGGCTGCCCGCGGGGAGAGGGGTGCTTTCTGTGGGCGTACGGGAGGGGCTTCACGGAGAATCGGGCGGTGTGTTCTGAGTGTCTGTCTGTACGTGTCGTAGGGACGAGGACTTGCAGTTCAGGTGCATGCACACACACGGTGCTTGGAAGGGGGTGTGCAAGATGAGGGGAGCTATCTAGTTCGTGCTCTGGGGAATTAGAGCTCCATGCTGTGGCTGATTTGTACCTTCAAGGGTGTCAGATCCCTTGCAGTGAAGCTTTACTACCTGGGCTGTTCTGATGGGTCCTTCTTCCCAGCTCA
>NW_010098191.1:375-65795 GCF_000699245.1 Pterocles gutturalis
ATGTGTGCACATCTAGAAGTGTGCATATCAGAGCTTTATGTATGCACCGTGTTGGTAAATGCTTATCTTGAGCGTGAGCCTGGATTTACCGAGGCTTTTAGGCGAAGTAATCTTGGAGACATTCTTCTGTACAGTTCCTAGAAAATGAAACTACATTTTCTATGGGGGTTCTGTTATATTTTGGCTCGTCTCTGATGTAGTTCTGGATTTATTTGCTGCTGGAGTAGTTGCTGAAAATGAATCATTTTTGAGTAATGTGCTAGAACAAAATATTAATGAGAGGTCTGACATCTTTTGTTCACAAGTAGTAGTGGTAATGGCTTTCCAAAATATTGTTTGGGTGAATTAATTCCATGGTTTTTTTTGTTTTCTTTTGGGGCTTTTCTTTCTCCGTGGGTTATGAATGGCTTATTGTTTTGAATATGAGACTGCCCATTGTGGTACCTTATCCATCTGTGACAATCCTGTACTCCTGGTCTGTCAAATACTCATTCTCTTGCTCTTTGTTGTGGGCTGCATTTGTGCAGAGGGTTAAATAATGATGTGCTCATTTTTTGATGATATATTAGATTGTGTAGGATGTAGAATTTGTGAAGGACTGATTTTAAAATCTGATTTCTGTATCCAGTACCAAGCATGCTAATGATTTGTGGGTTCTTAGCTTTTTTCTTGACACATGTGATGCATCCCTATGTGCAATGCAGAATAGGGACAGGTGAAAGTGTGTTAATTATTTCATAATGGAAGCACAATATTAAAATAAAAACAGGTTCCATGAAATAATATATTTTTCCTTATAGTAGCATAAAAATGTATTCATCAGCGTAGTAGGTCACTTCTGTGTATAAATATTCATTAACTAAAGCATTAAAAAAGAAGCATTGTATATACACAATTTATTATTAAAAAGACTTTTTTGGTATCCCTAAGCAGGTGCATCAAGGATCCCTGTTTTGTATTTGCTTTTAGTTATTACTGATTGCATTTTGGGTTTTATTTTTGTTGCTTTATTTTGAATCTCAACATATTTGAGTAAAAGCTGTCTGCAATGATCTCGTCTTTATCTTTTAGGATGTAGTAGAGCCCAGTCATTAACATCAGGATTGAATTTTCATCATGAAAGATGGTGTGAAAATGTTTAAGGGCAGCCTCTGACAAAAATAGCCATGTTGCTTGCTGCTCTAAAAAAGCCCAACTTATTTGAATAGTTGATGTGGGTCTGTGCAAATACCATCTTGTAACAGTCCTGTTTTAATGTGTCACTGATTTATTAATTAATCCTGTGAAGTATAAGTTTTAGATGTCTTTCAAAATATGCTTGTAAAGAAAAGATTTGTAGCCTTTATTTTGACTTAATCTGTTTTTTTTTTTTTTTTTTGTAAGTGGGTAAATGCTATTCTGCTGGTGCATCACGCACATCCTTTGCAGAGTATCAGTATGGCATAGAGCTTGATGTCAGATCAGCAACTGCCTCAGAGGCAGTGGCCATTTACTTATTGTCATTTTTGTAGCAGTTATCACTGTTTCACATTAAAATATGCCCATGAATAACATTATAGATTTACACTGAGGCATGGGAGATGGGGGGGTTGGGTCAAAAATATTTACTGTGTTTCACTTTTTGTTCTAAGTTGGTGTCTCTCTGAAATTTGGTTCTGTGATGCTTGAAATAAACATTTAAAAAACCAGCCTCTAACAAATCTGGATCTAAATTATTTCTTTTCCGTATCACAAACCTTTATGCAATAGGATCTACAGTGTCACTGTAAACCCAGAATGTTCTGCATTAATGTTCATAAAATCAACAGAAAGAAAATCACTGCAGTTCTAAGTAAGGTTCAGATCAGTATACGTTAAAGCGCAACTGCTATAGATTTATCAAAAATACCCTGGGATTTTTTTATTTAAGGTCTGGCTGTATTTTAGATCTAACTTATGTGATGGCTTGTCAGTACATAATTTGCAAATACTGTAGCACGTTTTTGGCATCTTAAATTATGTGACAAAAATTATTGCAGAGCTAGAAGCATAATGACAATATCTGTCTGTTTAGCTCTGACCTTATGTTTGTCATATCTTTTTTTAACTGTGAATTGTCATTGCCAAAAAACCCTTTTTTTTTTTTATTTCCCTGCATTTGTCTTCTGTCTGTTCAAGCAGATCTTGTGCTGCTGTTAAATGAACTTCTGAAAAAAATGGTAGGTCATGAGATATCAAGAGGTGTATCAAGAGTTATATTGAATACTCCAATCATTTTATTAATGAGTGTAATTTTGCTTCTCGCTGCATGAGCAACATTAGCCCCCCTGGTAGTTAAGTAATTGAGTACATCACATCAAATGTAATCAATCTGCTTAGCTGAAGAGTTGTGTGTTTTCTGTTTTCTTTTTTTTTAAGGGTAGGTTCCTGTGCTATATTGCCATGCTGCACTAAGTCAACCTATGCCTTTAGCAATTCCCCCCCCCTTTTTGTGAGCACTTCTTCAAACGTGAATTATAGGAATTATATTACTGAGAGCTCAAGAAACAATTTATTTGCTCTGGATAAGTACAATGGTGCCTTCAGGCTTACTTGTTTATGACTTTGTCATAACAAACTTGATTCCCAATTTTTAATTCTGAGGGAACCTCCAAGCAATTATAACTAGGTGAATGATTGCCTGTAAATATATTAACTTGAAATTTCTCCTTTCTCACCACCTGCTACCTTCTTATATAGCTGAGAAGTAACACCAGTGTATTCCCAATATGACTTCAGAATGAGCCCTCCTGTCATGGTCAGTAGTACTCTGGGCACCACAGGCAGAGTTCCCACATTGTAATTCTGTCTGTGCCTGCTGAGGGGATGGGGTGGGAGGAGACACGTTTTTCACTTTGGATACCATCGCCTAGCATTACTTGCGTGACTTGATTTTTTACATCGTGTTTCTGGCCCTTCCAAGGTGTACAGTCATTCATGGATTAAAACCAACAAAACCTACAGCTTCATATTGAGTGTGAATTGCATAAGAATGTTAGTTTATAATACTCTTCTGCCTTTACGGTATACACTTCGTATTTTCCTGTCTAAAGAAAGTTATTTTTGTTGGTAGTACCAATGTTGACTAAAGTGATGGCGGGTAACTGAATAGTAACAGAAATTCCAGTTTTCAGCTTAAGAAAATAACATTCTAAAAACAGAATTCTAGATTCTACATACAATCTAGAATGTAATTTCTAGATTACATTCTAGAAATCAAACATGTTGAAAGACGTGTGGTTCTGCAGTAATGACTTCTTCAGATTTGAACGAAAAGAACAACTCTGATTATGTTTTTTTTGGGGGGGGCGGGGGTAGTGTTTATGCTCAGAAATGAATCGGATCCAAAATCTGGGAGTGACACAGTTTATAAGCAAGTAATTGTGGAAATTCTCCCCAGTGGTTCTTAGCCTATCTAATGTTTGGGCTAAGGGAAAATGAGTTGTGTATGTTGTCTGAGACTTTCTTGCTGAAGGCCAGTGATAAGAATCCTTGTTAAGGATACCTGGTATTACAGACAAGTTAGGAAAAGTCTCAGTTCAGTAAGTTGAAGTTAAAACAACTGATTATTAGTTCACCTGTATAAAAGGATTGCATTATGAATAATACCACTAATATCTTAATCTAATCTTAAAAAAAAGTCCATATTATAGCCTTATCTGAAATACTGACATACAAGAAATGTGCACTGTAATTTTTTGACTTTTTGTATTCTCCATCCATCAAAATTAAATTTGCCATCACATTGACTATTTTTGTGCCTTGGAATAGAAAAAAATTGACCTCTGAAGTGTTTCTGCTTTTGATTGATCTAAAGAACTTTTTGTGATACATATTTCTGCTTTGTTGCTTATTATTTGAGGAGGGGGCAAATGTATTTACATCACAAATTGTTTTGCAGAACCTCGTGTGATAAGAAAAATGGACTAGCCTTTGCTTTTTCAGATTTTTCTTGTTTGTGAAAAGTATATTCTCCTTTGACTTGTGAAGCTTTGCTGGAACTGATTCGAAAGTACATATTCACTTGACTGGCAAGAGTAGCATTTAGTGCTGAAACATGGCCTAAGCAACAAGGTAGCTGGATCAGGGCCGAAGGTTAGAATTCTGCAGCAAAGACAAAGATACTCGCTAGATCTTTTTTGTGGTAAAAGTTCTACATGACAGAGTGGAGAGACTTCTGAAGCCTCTGCTTTTCTGTGGCTGTCCAACAGTCTGTTTTTCATCATTTTTCCAAATAACCTGGGATTGTTTGCTGCTTGCTAGGAGAATCTGCTGCTGGGTCTGACAGACGTAGAGAAGGTATAGCATTTCAGGCCAGGAAAAAAGTCTTATTCTCTGTTACAGAACTAAATTTTTTTTTTTTTTTCCTTGGGAACACATTATCAATGTCTGCAAAGTGTCAATGTGTGTTTTCTCAAAAAAGGTTTTTTGTAGTTACAAGGCTTGAAGGAACCCTGCCTCTTAGGCCTGTTCATAGGCTGCTGACCAGCAGATGGAACTGCACAATGAGCAAATCCTTGACCATCTGTGTGTTAAAACAAACATCTACTTCAGTTTGTCACTTTACCACTGTTTCAGTAGGTGGAACCAGTATGTAGTGGACAAGAACTTGATACTAAAGACTGACGCAGAACTGTGAGGTTTATGGAAGTGTTCACTTCAAATCATTCCATGCAGTAATGAGTGATATTACACACTTGTTTTTAAGCCAATGGAAGTGGCTACAGCCATTCTTAAATGCTGCCATGAGGTCTGGCATGAGTAGGACAGAGTCAGCAGGAGGCACAAGCAAATAAGAACAGATGCTGAAGTTGCTACAGCAGTGGCCTTTGTGTCTCAAGAGAACATGCTGTAGTTGTTGCTAGAGCCTGTCCGCTCTGTGCTCCTGGACTGTTAGTTTACCCATTTTCTTCAGGGGTTTTTCTGCTTTGTTCTTGCTTCACTCGCCTTGTTTTCCAGTGTTCTTTGTCTTTTAGCAGTCTAGCTTACTTTAAAAATGTTTTTGCTTAGTTTATCCAGTGTCAAGCAATTTTATGTGCGCAAAAGTCGTGTAGTAAACACTGGTTGCAGTTGACTGGTTGTAGGTTTTGTCTCTGCCTCATGTCTGTTTCTGTTGTAAGCTCTTCAGGGTAAAGGCCTTGGATGTATATACCTGAGCATACAGGGACTAACATAAGCATCTTTACTTGTGAGTTTTGTGTGCCTTTTAGGTAATGTTTAACAAACCCAGACTTTGCTTCATTTATGAATGATGATTACTTTCCATTGTATTACTTACCTGCGAAAGAGTTAAAATAATTTGAAACTGAAACTTGGAATTTTAAAATTTCAAAAGCAAAAAAGAAATTGACAGAATTAAACCAATAAGTAATGGGCAATTTAAGTGGGAGGAAGGTGCCCTGTGCTATAATATACAAGCTTAGTAAGTCTTTCTGACTTGTCAGGAAAACACATTTAACATTTCTGGTAGGAAGCTGTTTTAAGAATTATAGTCTAGACTAAAGTGCCATGTTGTTTAGGGGAATAATAAGCTTCCTGTGGGTTTTGCTGCTTATCATTTCAGACTTTGAAAGGTTTGTGATGACAAGACACCTTCAGAAAGCAGAGAGGAAGATAATCCTTGACATGTAATGTCCTTATGACGTAGCCAATTGGTGTGCCAATTCATCCCTTCATATGTCAATTTGAGGAGTAAATGATTCCCTCCTCTTCATGATGTTTTCTTTGTTTTTCATTTTAATCACGCTGTGCTAAAATAGCTGAATTCAAGAGTTGGAGCGGTGTACTATCTTGTGTTGGAAGTGCTGGATCCTTCTCATGTGGTAACATGGTAAGGAATTCCCTGAATTCATCTGTTGGTTTCATCCCTGTGTTGGTGTGCAGCAGGTCAGCACCAACATGCCCGTCCAGTTGTTCCGGCCTTTAGATCAGAGCTTCTGGTTTAGTTTTAGATGAGTGTAAATTTCAGGAAAAACCTTGTGTACCTGAATCAGTATGTGGTGAGTGGAGATAACTTGCATGAAAAACAAGAATTACTTGAACTGAACTGCCAATTTAGACATGTTCAACGGGGATGCATCCAGTATAGACTAGGAGACTAGGTTCAATGAGATTGGGCTGGAACAGTGGATTTCTCAAGGCTACTTTGATTTCAGAGCCCATGTGCTGAATCTCAGTCCTTCCTCCTCAGCAGTAGACGTCTGTGAGAGGCAACTGTTGGTTTGTTCCATTTACAGAAACATGTATTCACATAAAAACTGTGGTTTCATCTGACAGGATGCTTTTTTATATTAAGTCCTTAAAGTAATAAGAGTATAATTTTTTAGAAAAGGTTTTTTTTTTCCTTAAGTAGTGGTTGCCTGTACAGCCTTCCCTTTGTGCTTGATGAGAAACTTTAATCTGTCATGTACAGTTTCTTTGTTTGTTACTTCAACTGCACAGACTATAACTAAAATTAATGACGTGGATAACCATAAAAGGATTATTTCCTAGCACTTCAGTTGTTGGATTTGGAACCCAATTGAGGAATATGTCTGTATGAATATCAATTTTGCAATGTCAGCATATTCACATATGAGCTATTAATTAAATACAATACGTTAAAGCTAGAGAAGTATGTGAAAGTTAAATCCTCACAAAATTGTGCCTAAGATAAATAGGAAGCAACGCTGGAAACAGAAGTAGAACTAGCATTGCTGAAAATGCAAAGTGTGTGTAAGACTTTTCTTTCAATTTTTTTTAATCATAAGCTACTGCAATATTAATCTTCAAGTGAAGTTCTGTTAACATCATTCAAGTTTATTTAAATGTGAAAATTTTAACCATACAGTTTGTAAAGTAAGTCCTCCTGAGCAGGAACACTAAAAAGCTTATTTCTTCAAGGGGTCTTTTGCTTCTGCAGAAACTTTTAAGTGTTTTGTTCTTTCTGCACATTGACTCCATGCTCAGGTTAAAAATCGGCTTATACTCTTCTAAAAATTTCATTGGTTTGAGGGAACTTTTCTAGACACAGTTTCACAGTTAATATTACAGATGATTTGGAATTAAATTTCAACTATGATATGTATTAAAAAAAAATATTTGGAGGATGACCTTTTAGATGGCATTAAATACTTATATATGAAGTCTTACTCTCTACAAGTGCCTGATATTTTTTGAAAGTAAAACAACATCAGTGTTAAATGCTCAGGCATAACTTCATAAAAAGTTGTGTCTGTGTCTCCTGTTAAAAAAGTTGATGTCTATTTTTGGGAAGACTGTGCTGAGACGTGTGAATCCTGCTGTTTGTGAATCCATAATAAATGCATATGGAGCTTATGAACCAGCTTTGCATTTTTGTCTGTTCTGTGTCATTTTGATATGTCAATTAAAATACATAGCAACCACAAGGATTAGATGAAGACAGACGACACTTCTATTTTACTTGAGTATACACAACAGATAAAAATCTATTTAAATATTACTATATAAACTTTTAACAATAGAATTTCGATCTATTTACCTTAGTCAGTTTAGTTCCCTGAGAGCTATATGTGTCTGGCTGGTAAATCAGCGTTATCTTTATTGTGCATGAGAGCTGATAGGTGCTCAGTTATTTCTTTGGAGTCCTTCACCATAGCTCCTAATGTAGGAGAGGAAACATATTTGTATGTGAAATACATAATTAAATGCAAAAATTATTTTGCTGTAATTCTTGAATATTCTTTGCCAGTAAATTCTATTTTTTTTTTTCTGTTTTGCAGCTGAAGTGGTTGCTGTTTGTATTAGTGTTGTAGTTTGACCAGGATGATTAGTATGCACGATCATTCTATATTTGGATGTACTTGTAACTGTTTAATGGTTAATTTAGCAACCTAAGTAAATATTAAGAATTCTGATTCTAGTTATTTAAATAACCAGGAAAAATTTAAAACATGTCTATGTTTAACAGCACTATGGCTTGCATTAACACCAATGTCATGCATTAACATTAAGATTTGAACTCTGAACCTGCAAATAGGATGTGTAGAGTTTGAGGGGAATGCTAGAGATGCTAGAGGATGGTGCTTTTGATGTAATCTTGGCACGCTTAAGAGTTCCATTTTCCTGAGGTTCCCAAAAGTCAGGATGAATCTGTAGTTTCAGAAACCTGTCTCTGTTTCAGTTTTAATGGAAACTGCTAGGTAGCTCGTGCAAAGGACTTGTGATCAGAATCTGTGAGGGGAAAAAAGAAATCTTGAATAGTCTCTCTCTTCCCACCAAATCTAGCTTTGAGTTTCTGGCTTAGTCTTGTGGGGTTTTTTTCCCTATACCAGATAACAGCATAGGAGCCAAGGTGCTTAAAACACACTGTTATGTGTTCACTTTCTTATCGGCAAACTGGACACAGGATACATGTTGGGTGGTTTGTTTTTGTGTGGGTTTTTTTTGTTTGGTTTTTTTTTAGTTGAATGTAACACTTGTTTTGGGAGGATTTTTTGTGGGGTTTTTTTTCTTCTTTTCTTCCATAACTCTGTATTTGAAAGCTCCAAATGAAGATTTTTCTTTAATGCTGCCATCAAAATTAATGGCTGGCAGAATTAAGACCCTTTATAGGAAGCAGAAACATATTTAGGCACACTTAGCTTTTTTGATGCATCTTTAGTTTTCCTCTTGACTATCATAGGGAACTGATATTTGAAATACCTGAACAGCGCTGAGATTATTATACTTCTGTAATACAAACAAACTGCAGTTTTATGTCCTGTAAAAGGTTGAAAGAGATCTTTGTAGATCATCTAGGACAGTCTCCTGCTCAGAACAGGTCCAGTTAGAGCAGCTTGCTTGGGGCCTTGTCCAGTTGAGTTTTGAGCATCTCCAGTGATATTTCAGTCTCTCCATGAAATGTGTTTTCTGGTTTCTCCTAGAAGCCTCAGGTAATGTTGTTTTTCTGACTGAAGAAAGCATTGCTACATAAACAATGACATTGGTATGTTCCTGCTAAGTGCTATTTCCTTTCTTAGTTTCCCAACAAACTGGGCAAGGACCCTCAAGCTTTAGTAGACTTTGCAGAGTACTATCTTTTTTAATTTTTGTTTTTCTTTTTTTTTCATACATCATCTGTCACCTAAGCTGAAGTCTATGAGCCTGATATTAAAGATCAGGAAATTCAAACAGTATCTTTCAATACCTGCTGATTCATGAATCTGTTTTCTCCAGTCTTAGAATAATCAGGTCATCTATATGGTACTTACATGACTTTTGAAGTTTAAAACAATATAGAAAACAAGGATACTCTTAGTCATTATGCTGAAGACCAATCATATTCTTAGATTATGTAGATATTTACTACTGAAACACCAAAACAGAAACTTGATAGCTAATGAACAACTACTATATCCTATTTTCATGGCTTTTGTTGCCTTTTTACTTCTCAAAGCAGGATTCCTAGAACAAGGAAGGAGCAAGAGGTAATAGAAGTGCCTTTATTTTTCTGAACTGTTTTGCTCAAACACTTGTAAGTTGTTAGCAGCTCTTCAAGGTCTTTGGAAACTTGACACTGACAGAGTAGGAAAATGAAGGATGATGTTTTCAGGTGTGGATAAATCAAGTTTAGTGTTAGCTAATCAGTGTTTCTTTTTAGTAAAATTTCTGCGAATTTGCATTTAATTATTCCCAGTAAAGAAGATGGCAAGAGTAACAACAATGTGAAAACAGTGACATTACGAACGTAGCTGAATGGGAGATGTATGGGCTTGGAACATTCTCCTGAGGACTAAACGAGCACTGTTTCATGGAATGGCCCTGTAAACTGCTAGTATAACATGCAGTAGGATAGGAGCTAGTGTACTTACGCAACTGCCGAAGAATTACTTCTTGAGCCACGGTCGTGAACAATAACAACAATACAATTGAGAGATTTGGAGGGTCTTTTTTCTACTTAGCTTTGAGTTTCTGTGACTTCTAATTCTGTAGTAGGTGAGAGGTTCCTTCCACTACATGTATTAAAGCTATATAATAAGGGTGGTGGGGTCTGGAAGTTGACCCCAGCATCCAGGAGTCCATGATGGGCATAGTGTAGATGAAGTGTTGGAGTGCTTTGCAAGCCAACCTATTCTTAGCTTTGGATTCATGCTTTTCTTTCTATGCTATGCTGGAGTCTTCATTCCTGATAGAAGGTGGGCAATTCATGCTTGTAGGAGCTTAAGGTATTAGACTTTTGTAGTCTGACTTAAATTTTTGTTTGGGTTTTTTGAGACAAATTTCACTGTATTTCATACATACACCTTTGCATGGTTAATCTTAAATGCTTGGCAGCTTGGATTTAACTTTCCTTCTTCCTTCTTGTGGGAGAGAGAGAGAGAGACGCATACATTTACTGGCTGATTCCTTTCAATTATTTTGACATGTCAGCATCTGCAATATATTTGTGTAACAGAACTAGATTTCTTAAATTTTATATTCTGTCTCCAGCTCCTTGAATGCTGTGGTACAAATAATGCCCATCATTTACCATGATTGACTGTGAAGTTAAAAGCATTTGAAGTCTGTCCTTACTTGTGGGTCAAGGTGACACATTAGTAAAACCTTGGTCTTGTCTGTATTACTGGTACCACTTCTGGAACTCCCATCAGAGAAAATGCAAATCGGATAATTTTCCTCTTAATAGCACCCTCTTCAAGGAGGGAAACTTGGCTTTCTGTTTGGGATGGGAGAAAAAGATGGGATATTTGTGTAACAGAAGGATAGTTTGTAGGACTAAGTAAGAACATTTGCTTGCCTGTGTTTCTTCAGTACCTTTGGCCTGTCGAGTGAATTAATAATTGCTGTGTGAAATATAATTAAGCTGCGGAGGTTTTTAAATGCTGTTATTGTTCAATATAAATTTTAACCATCACAGCATTTGAATTATAAAGTGACTGAATGTGTTTTGTGGACAAGGAATACTTCTGCCTCCTTGGGTTACTGTATGCAGGTGTTTCTACACTGTTTGAGACTACTTTTTTTTTTTCCTTTGCCAGAATCATCTTGCATCTGACTCATAAATTTTACCCAGGTTCTGTGTGTTGATCTCAGATTTGTGTTTAGATAGGATCAGGTCTGAAAACTTTTAATTTTATACATTAATTTACTTCTGTAGGACTAATTATATAGTTACTGTTGTGCTTAGATGTTTTTTGGCTTAGACTTGGCTAAAGCATTACCAGAAAAACTGGCTAGGAAAATCTGTATGTATTACGAATTAGGAGAGCAGAAACGGGTTTTGCTGGGGGGCAGGTGGTTGTTTTCAATCTAGTTTCTAAGTAAAATATTTGAACACTTAGAGCAAACAAAACCCAACACCAATGTCATGGATCAACATATTCTTATGAAAAATGTTATAACATCAAAGATGAGATTGAAGCGTAAATCTCTCAGCTAAGCCTTGTATTTCAAATTCAACATGTAGTGCATGCAAAGTGTGAATATAAAAATGATTTTACTACATCAAATAAAAGGCCAGTCTCTTCTAAGCAGCATGCCTCTAATAGTAAGCAGTAATGAATGCTTAGGGAAAAGTGCAAAAACAAGGCAAGCATGATGTTAATACTGTTTGACTACCTTACTGCACACTGCTGCAACCTGACAGCTTGAGCTTTTTGTTTTTCCTTTTGATCATGGTTTAAATTTATACAAGATACTTTCTTACTTCTAATAGCTTCCTCTCCAAACTCTGTTTTCCTAAAATGCTTTCCTTTTGATCTTTCAATATATTGTATTTTAATAATTTTCTTACAGTCAGTAAAGACTTTACTCTTTCTGTTAGAAAGAAACTAAGCTGCAACTAACTTCTTAATTTTGTAGTTCCCCTTTTAAATTTAACCTTAGTAATGGTGTACTTCAGACTTTCATTGTTTCTGTAGAGATAGTGAATTGAAATACCCTGTGATTCATGAGCAGTCATGGATACTGTCTTCTATTTAGTCTTCACATAATACCCCCAATTTAGAGTTTTCCAGTCTAAACTGCTTAAGCAAGGAATGCCCATAATCTCACTTCTAGAGGAGTTGTCATCTTAAATCAGTTCTGCATTTAGCAGCTTTCCTTGCTTCATCAGTGTATTAACCCTTACAAAACCATTCTTGTTTTAAGTGCCAGCAACGAGCTTCCATTTTCATTGAGATGAAGTCTATCTTGTTTATAGAGGAATATGCTCTTCCAGAAGTTTTCTCCTCTTTTCTTACAATATTTTCTCAGTCATACATTGGGTTATTAGTCTGCAGAAGGTGCCTAAATTGCTTAAGCTTCACATCTACATTTTATTTAGCATAATAGGTGAACTCATAAATTCTCTTTGTGAAAACATTTCTGGGGTAAAAATAATTTTTCAGTTTGCATAAAGAGTAGTATTACTTGTTTTTAAAAAGCTGAAAGTACATTTGATAGATTAATGTTGTAGAAAACTATATACTCTTGAATCTTTCTCTTTAGAAAGATCTAAACCCATGGGTTTACTCTAATACTGCTTTGCAATGAATGAATGAAAAATTGCTTGGAAGAGAAGTCATACTATCTTCCAACTGTTTACCTTTTTTATTTTATTATTGACAGATAGTGGGTATAATTAATTTCCTGTTTTAGTAGGACTTCTGGGTTTCATAATAGAAAAGTGTAGCCTTTGCACCACAGAGTCTGAAGGCATTGTGTTCAGGGAAGTATTTTCAGCAGTAATATATAGCAATTTCACAGTGTATTCTCTTCTCATGTGACATTGTATGGTTTTTGTATGAGGGTACACTAGGGTGCTAATGTGATTTTTGTCAGGCCAGGCTAGAGACCACAGCTGGTTTTATATTGTCCATTGAGTACTACAGTCCTGGTCCACTCATTGTCCAGAGCAGAGACTTGATGCACACTGTAGTTGTTGTCTGACCCACCTTTGGGTTTTATTTCTGCAGAAGAAATGGCAAAACTGTTTTTTAACCTGTCTTGCCAAGATGCATAGTTGGGGTATGGCTGGATGCACATACAGTGGCAAAATTGTTGCGGTGCTCTTGAATCTTGTTCAGATACAACCTACAGTACTGTTCTCTGGATCAGTGGCAGTGGGGTGGGATTCTATAATTTCTATTTTGTGCACCAGGTCTTTGTACACCAGGTCTTTGTACACCAGGTCTTAGTACTAGCCTTCATTTATCTTTCCAGGTGCTGATAAAATCAGGAAGAACCTTAGAGCCGATTTCTTCAGAATGGGATTGTATCAAAGGCTGTCTGTTCATCATGTGATGGAGATTGTAGAACTGTGCCAGCAATAAAACTGTCTGCATGTTTTCTGCACACATTTATCCTACTCTGCTGAGTATTAGAATAAGAGAGTCTTTGTTTAACCTAAAAAGGGTCCTGCAGAAAATTCTTTAATGTGAAAGCTGCCATTTTTCTATAATGTTTTGAAAATTTATATGGTGGAAGACAGAAAACAAACCTTATTATTGTGAAAACTTTCTCAAGCTATGCTAAACTTTTTTTCATAACCTTTTTAATTTTAGTTGGGATGTTTACTTGTAGTTAACTTTATTACATTTTTCATTCAGTTCATTCAGAATGCCAGTCTTGCAACCTAGATCTTTCTCTTTCTGCCTCTTGCGGGTAGCGTAGAATTCAGCGTCAGCAGTGGATGCCCTGATCTAAAGGAAGCTTTATGATACTTTAGCTTGAGAATGGTTCTTACAGATGATGAAATGATGCAGTGACAACCAGTTAGCTTACAAATTCCACATATTCTAGATCAGGAAGCAAAGTTGAGGCTACTTCCAAAAATAATGCCATTGGAAGGTCATGTTTTGTTGTACCAGTCCATTTTATTTGATGGCCATCTTCAGCACACTGTATGGATGGCCTTCCCCACTGATAGGCACACTGATGACTTGCATTCAGCCTGTTGTGTACCAGCATCACATGTTCTACTCTGAAAAGCTCTCTTCTACCCTTTTGTCCTTCATCCCACTCTAGTGTGAGGAGTTATTCTGCCACAGGTGCAAGTCTCTGCATTTGCCTTTATTAAACCGGATGGGGACATCTGCTAGTCGAGGTCACTAGCAGCATTCCATCCCTCCAGCATGAGAGTTGCCTCTTCATTCCCTCCAGCATGACCTTGTCCATGCACTTCCTGAGGGCACATTCTATCCTGTTTTCCAGGTTGATGAAGATACTGAATGATACTGATTCCCATGTTGGCCCCGAGAAATGCTGCTCATAGCAATCATCTTTGAGCCTCTTTTCCAGCCACTTTCTAGTCTGTTTTTTCAGTCTAGTGTAGAACAAAGTGTATGTTTCTTCCAATGATGGTGTGATAGGAGTTAAGCAGAAACACTTCATGAAAGTGTTAAAAAACTGAGAACTAAAGCCTGAAATAGCAAGGGATCCGTATTGCTTCTTTGCTAAAAAGAGTTTGTTCAGCATTTCTGAGAAACCACATCCTTTTGAAATGTCTTGGGTTGGGAACCAGTGTTACTTTTAAAAAATCAGTCTGAAGTAAATATCTTTCTTCAAGATAGTGTCATGAACTTTTTATGACACATGATTTGGTAGTTAACTGATAATTTCCAGGATTCTTGCATCACATCCTATTTGAATTTTGTCTTTTTAAAGATTTCATATAGTCAGAGATGGTATGCATTTTTGTAGTGGCTGGTTTCTAACATCTTCTGCATGCAGATTTGCATAATGCAGTCATGCATTGTTAACAGAACTCTAGTTCAAATGTTATGTTTCCATTGTCAGAGATCTCTTCCTTCTGCTCTTAGGTTGGGCTAAATTGGATCCTTATTTTTATAGCTAAATACATTTGGGATTGGTTTTTGTGTCTTTATTTTTTTTTTTTTAGCTAAGTTGTAAATGTGTAACTGGTGAATGTCTCAGTTACTCTGCTTGCAATAAAGAATATTTTTTTTAGATGAGAATTGTAGTTCTTAAGGGTTTTTTTGCAAACTTGTCTTCAGCATTGCAGATATTTTATATGGTGAGTTTAGATTCTAATGTAGCTATCAAACAGGAAAGTCATGTTTACTGAGATTGTACTTTGACTCGCTGTTGTGCCTGGAATTGGAGGATAAAAACAACAGTTGCACAGAACTAAAACTGGTAGAGGAGGGACAATCATAATTGATCTTCATTTGCATTTTAGATTTTCTTAATTATGTAGTGGGCAATATATTTTGGAATTCCTGTCATTTTTCTATTTTCTGTTATAATGGCATTTCAGACAGTCTTTCAGTATTTAATTTTTTGTGTGTATTAATTTTATGCAGTAGCATCTGGTAAAACTGAATTATTTTACACTTTTTGCAACACCATAACTTTTTAGGAGCATGACAAGAATAACAGTGGGTACTTTTATCCCCTCTTACTGCAGGGAAATTTTTTACTAAAAAGGGAATTTGTTTTCTTTCTTTCTTCTGCTTCTAGATCTTTCAAAGAACAGATTTACTGAAATTCCTTCTGACGTCTGGCTGTTTGCACCACTGGAAACTTTAAATTTGTATCACAACTGCATCAAATCCATTCCAGAATCTATTAAAAACCTGCAAATGCTCACCTACCTTAACATTAGGTGAGTAATGCTTGTTATTTTTGGTCTTTATGTATCTTAGCTCATTGGAGACATGGCATTGTACTTCATCAGGTCATTGAGTGCCCTTGGGCCCTCATTTTTGCCCTGATAGATAAAATCCGTTGTTTGTGTTTGCCTTATCCTTGGGGTTTTAGGGCCAGCAGTTGTTGCTTCCTTTGTGGGAAGGTATTGACTGCATTATGAAATTTCAGTTAGTAAACTGTGGTGGCCAAGAATAAGGAGAGTTCTTTGTTTTTAATGTTATGCAGACAAGACAGTGTTTAGAAACTACATGTGTAAAAAAAATTTGCTGCTCTTGAGAGGGTAGGTTACTCTGCCCAGAAAGCCCTGCTTATTTTGCATGTTATTTACATCCATTGCTGTTTTGCTGTTCTTAAACTTGGAAAACATGATTGGATCTTCGCAGAAGAACAGAAGATGAGTATGAGCTCTGGAAGGAGTGGGAATCTAGAAATACCCTCCCCAAAAGAGCCGATACCCTTTTTTCCAACAATATTCCTTGTTTCTTACATTGACTACATGAAGTCCCAAATGGTCTTCTCAGCTAAGAGCTATTTAACATGTGAGATTTGGTTCCAGAATTTATTTTGAAAAAACTTCGTGAATTGATCCTTGGGGGGGGGGGCGGAATTAAAAAGCACACTGTGTCTCAAAATCTGCAAATATCAGTATTTCTAGTGATAATTTAAGAGTAATCTGTTCTGGGGCAATTCTAAAGAGGATTAGTAATAGGATAAAACTGCAGTGTATTCTGAAATAAGTTTGACTTAACTTTCTTTACAGAGCAGCATTCATTTCTGAAATAGTGTGTAGTTCTAACTGGGCGTTGCATGTTATTTAAGACTCCACTCTTTTAATCATCGTTTGCCTTACTGGGGTTTGTCTTCATTTTTGTGCTGATGCCTGAGGACTGTTTTCGCAATGCATGAGCATGTGGACTATAGTAGTTGAAGAACAGGCTAAAATCCTGGCTTACTAGTTTCAGTATTTTGTTACAGAAGAAAACCACATGATCTCCCATTCTAATTTTGGATTCAGACGAGTGAAGAAATGTGTTGTGCAATTAATAGTAAAGTCAACAGCTCTTAAAAAAAACAACCACCAAACAAACACAAAAAACCCAACAAAAAACCAAACCAAAAACCAGAAGAAATTTATTTGTGGTACAGAGGATGACTATCCCATTGCCACATTTTTATAATCAAAAAAGTTTACTTGCACATTGTGGTTTTGCTTTTGCTTCTTATACTTTGCAATGGAAAAAGCATGTCATACCTGCCTGAAATGTAACATAAAAAGAGAGACTTACTGCATACCTACATCAAAAACTTATTTGTATTGTTCACTTAGAATTAACAGAATAAATACATCGCTTTTATAAAGATCCTGATAGAAATTTACTTTCATTTCATGGTGTTAAAATCACAGTACTTCTTTGAAGCTGAAATGTTGCAAAGACATAAATTGATTTTTGTTGGTTTTGCAGCCCTATAAACTGTAGTCACGGAGAAAAAGAATGTGAAAAGCTTTTGGTTTTTTGAATATGAAAACAATGCTCTGATACATATCAATTAAACAGTAAAAGTTCTGGGGTTTTCTTAATATAGTGTGAACACAAATGTCAACACTTAAGTCTTTTTTTGTTTTGTTTTCCAGAATAGAACTGAGCTCTACACAGGTCTACTTAAAGCAATAGGAATTGCTGATTTTTTTTTTTTAACTTTTATGTATGACAGGAATTACTTTCATATCGCATCAGAACAAGCTGGTTTTCCAATGGATTTTTTTAAATGTACAAGTACATTATTAGAAAAATTCTGTGTATTTCTGACACGGCAGTCTGCAGTTGGTAGTTTTTCCGGTATGGATTTAAATTAAATTTTCAGTAGCAGTATATTTCTTCTGTACAAAGCAGACGTATGTGCATGCAGTTGGAAAACGATATACACAGAAGAAATAAACTTACCTTACAGACTATTGCTCAGCAAAGTAATAAACAGATTTTAAGGGTTTTTTGTGGTGGCTCAGGAGTGACATGACCACGTGACGTGAGAAGTAATGGACTTGTATAAAGTTCTGGTTAGCTGAGAACATGAACTTTATATTGGTAGACTGTCAGATTGAGTGGTCCTTCTGAAGGTGTCAGGAGGATAAAAGCAAACATCAAGCATTCCTTTTAACAGATTTCTCTGTACATTTTAGTGTTAGGTTCAATTATAGTACCTACGCATTTCATCAAGCAAGATGGGGACCTTAAAATTCACATATGTGAGAGAGGTTTTATCTGGTAAGGAATTAATGATGGAGATTGTGGCTTAAATTTAGATGAAATTGTAATAAGTGGGTAATATCTCCTGGAATAGAAGAAAAGTTGTACAATGCGCGTCTCCGACTCTCCATCAGGTTTAACAAAAAGATTGTAATCTAGCCTTGCTTGTTCATTTTTCTTTTCTTTCAAGTCGAAATCTTTTATCAACGTTGCCAAAATACCTGTTTGATCTTCCACTTAAAGTTCTGGTTGTCAGTAATAATAAGCTGGTCTCCATTCCAGAAGAAATTGGAAAGTTGAGAGATCTGATGGAGTTGGTAAGTACAATTGTGAACCATTATATGAAGCAAACAAACTATAAGCAATTTATTTATAGTATACTAAAAATATCAAGTAATAATTTTTAAAATATAGATCTACAAAATGTAAGTTCAGTTACTGCTTTTTCTTAGCGTTTGAGTTAAAATTACAGGTGTAATATATTGTAGAATTTCAAGAATGGGTTTAAACACAAATCAGTATGTTGGGTTAACTAAAGCTTATGGGGTTGATAAATAAAATCACTCTTCGGATTATTTCATTTGAGTCCCTTGCTGGTATTTTTCTTAGATGTTATCAGGAATCTTCTTTCCAGCTGAAGAGTTTGTATCTCTTATAAAAGTCATGCCATCCAATCATTGCCTTGTTCTGTGGGGTGTTTTTGGTTTTGTTTTTATTTTTCGCTCCCATTTCTGCTAGTCCTTTATTTTGATTGGGGTGACTAGAATGATGTGTGATATTCACAGTTTAGGTATCTGTGCAACATGATTTTATCCTATGGAATACTGAGGTTTTGTGCTTCATCATCCATTACTTTTTCTATATTTCTTAGTATTCGGGGCTTTTCCGATCATTATTCTGTCTTATGCTCATGTGTTCTGGAGAACTGGGCAGAGTTATTCACCGACCTGGCACTCAGACTAGGTCTGATTCCCACCCCCCAGTATGTATGATTTCTTTGGTCGTTGCAAGCAATCCTTATGCTGTTTCCAGAGTTGCTCTGCATGCCCTGGAGATTTCTTTTAACATGACCTAATTTCTGAGCTATAAATGAACATTCTTTTTTGATTTACAAGTAATATGAGATATTCTGAATGTTTGTGAGGCTTTTCTAGTGTCCTCTACTCTTGATGACAAAGTCTTTATGCTCACTTCAATGTCTTAGGATTTCAAGGTGGAATCACTGCTATTGCTTATAGGAAGTGAATGTTTTTCAGAACTGGAGTTGTGGTATTTTTAAAATTTTTAATTTTTTTTTCAAAATTATCAAACCTAGAATGTGTGCTTGATGACACAGATTAAGGACATACCAGAGTGTTTTATTCCAGTGCCTGTGTTATAGCTGTTTAGAGTATAAGTAAGAGATATACACATTAAAAAAAAGTTGACAACTAACTCACACGCTAGAAAGATCCTTTTAGGAAGGGAATCCTATCTCAAATTTGGTGATGTTGACAGAGAAGAACTTGCAATAGATACACAATAGTTGATTCCAAGCAGCCTGTACTTTCTGAGACACCCAGCTACATGCAGACATCGTGGTTGCCAAAAGCAGATAAACAGTGCCTAAGCTGATGCTCTGGAAGCATGTAGTGAAGGAGGCTGGATTTGTCTGGTTAAGGACTGGCTTCTGGTTACTGACTCAGCTTGCCTTTAAGGTGAGCTTCCAGTTGTTAATCGGATATCTATAGTTGTTATCTAGTCTAGGAAACTAACCTCTGAAGTAAATTTTATTTAATCAGAAATAAAAAAGGTTAGAAATGGTCTTACATTAGTGTGATTGTTGACTCAGTCTGGATGACATAAATGTTACATTAGTGGCAGAAATAGCTGTAGCCTGTCTTCGCGTGGTGCGGCTTTGTCACCCTTTAGAGCCTGTATGCAAAAAGTTGGTGAGTCTGCTGTTGCTCTTTGTAAATTTTTAGTTGCATATTGATTCAAGGTTTTTTTTTAAGGAATAAGAATTTTTATAAAAGGAGCAGAATGCAAATCATTGGCCACCAGTAGCACAAGGAGTTTCTAACTGGTATGGGAACTGCAACAGGAGCTGCTGATTCCTAGGCTACAGTTTTAGTCTCAAGCCTTTGTGGAAAAAACAAGAAAGATAGGATGTCTCTTTAGTATGCTTTGTAGTAGTTTTGATAGCAATTTTCCTTTGTTGAGTTTCATTTAAGATGTTCAGTTAATTAATTGTGTATTTCTTAGGATATTAGCTGCAATGAACTTCAGGTTCTTCCCCAGCAGATAGGAAAATTGCAGTCACTTAAAGAATTAAACATGAGAAGAAATAATCTCCATATGTTGCCAGATGGTAAGCTACTAGTCTTAATTTCTTTGATGTAGGTAAATTAGGTAAAGTGTTAAGAGATATCTGATTGTTGTTGTTGTTGTTTCCCCCAATGCAGAATTAGGAGACCTTCCATTGGTAAAGCTGGATTTTTCATGTAATAAAATCACGGAAATTCCAATTTGTTACAGAAAGTTACGTCACTTACAAGTTATAGTTTTGGATAACAATCCAATGCAGATACCACCAGCACAGGTTAGTATTAAAGCATTCTAGTTCATAAGTTTGCCGTAGGATCTTAAGAAAGAGGAAGCTGTTCTAAGTTATTCCAATCAGGTTTTCATTTTTTTAAGCTGCATTTCCCTTAGTGGGAGGCTGCGGGTACAAACTCAGTGTATAAAGTGTTTGTTGGGGTGCATTTTCAAAATATGTGCTATGTAATTAAGATTATTTTAGTTGTTAATTTTTTTTCTCAACAGATATGTTTAAAGGGTAAAGTACATATATTTAAATTCCTCAGCATTCAGGCGTGCCTCAGAATAGATAAAAAACCAGATTCTTTGGATCTTCCATCATTAGGTAAACGAATCCCCTCCCAGCCACTCACAGACAGGTGAGTAGGGGGTTTTTTGTTTTATTTTACTTTAGCATTTGTTATTAAGTGATCTGTTTATTACAGAGAGTAACTGTAATTTTCATACTTCAATTGTTTTTCATTTAGGAGTCATGGTATTTGTTTTCTAAGATTGTGTTACTGGAAGCTTAATTGTCTCATCGGAGCTGCCATGAAAAGTTTTCATTGTGCTTGCTAAAGATTTGGAAATCAGAACAAAGATGTATTTTAAATTGTTTTTAAATTGCAAAACTCAGCTATTTATTTCCCAAACAGATATGTCAAACCAGTAGACGAGAAGTTTCCATAAATGTTGTGAATATAGAGTTAGTCTGTTGAATGGAAAGTCTGCCTCCCATATGTATATTAAGGGAAAGAAACATCAGTGAAATACCATGAATTTTTTCATTAGATTAGTTGAGGCCAAAAAGTACAGAATATTTTGTTGGACTTCCATACTGAGTACCTCTTCAGTTAGTTAAATGGGAATGCTTTTGTGTGTTCTATAGTCAGCTGGCTTGCTGTTGGAAACCGTATGGGAAAATACTCTCTTTTTGCCTGTTTTCTTAAAATGTCACGTGCAATTTCTGCCTCTCTGTCTTCAAGTCTGAAGAAAAGATGGAATTTACAAATAAAGCTTGCACAGAACCATCTGAACCATCAGATTCAGTCCATGGTCTTGGTCTTGGGTAACTGTGCCATAGGGAATTAGTCCACAGTGTCTGTATATCACTTCTAAATGCTCATAAAAACTGTGGTCCATAACTGCTCCCCAAAAGCCTCCACTGAACTTTAAGACCTACAACTAAAATGCACTGCAAAGGAACAAGGTCATGGGTATTACCACTGTACATCATATTTGTTGTAGTGAGAACGTGTTTAATTCAACTTTCTAGATAATTTTAGGATTTAAACTTGTTCCCATACACAGCTGGAAAACAGATCCTGCTGATGCTGCCAATTTTATGTCTTCAAAAGGCATAAATTTGGGGGAAATAATTAATAGATATTCCCGAAGAGTTAAAACAGTGTAATATGACAGTTTACTGGGGAATGTATATTTGTTACTAGTAGAAAACCGTGTCTGCCAGTTGAATTCAAGGAATTGCGGTTTTTCAGAGGAAGCCTTCTTTTCTGATGACAGTATTTTTGAATAAAATAGAACAATGCAAAAATTGGATAGATACAGAGAGAACACCGTAATTGATCATTTCCATTCTAACTTTGCTTTGATACTTTTTTCTTGAACAACTCGTCAGAGATAAAGAATTTGTTCTCTGCACATGGGGCATTTTGCAAAATTTCTGCCTCAGCAACTGTAGATGAGTATAGAGAACATATTTTAAAAAAATGTTTATTTTCTTTTAGAAAAGTGAAACTACTATTACTTTCATTCCTGTGTAGTTTCTGTGTTGTTTTTCTTAATGTAGCATGGAGGACTTTTATCCCAATAAAAATCATGGACCAGACTCTGGCATTGGAAGTGATAATGGGGATAAAAGGTTGTCCACAACAGAAGTGAGTATTTTTCACTGTTGAATTTGTGTAATTTCTCTTTTTTAGAATTTTTTCCTTTGTCTTTTGTATCTTTTGAGAAATAGCTAAGTTGCACATATCATTCTTTGAGTATCTCTACAGTTGAATTGAAACCATTAGACTGCCAGTATCAGACACATACTGCTTTGACTTTTCTGGTTAAGGTTCCTTGCAGTCCAAATTTCATACACTTTAAAACTGAATTCTGACCTAAGGAATTGGTTGGATCTTTTACTGTGTGAAGTAGGTGATAGTTTTCTACACATTTGTTTGCAACTTTTTTTTGTTATTAATGAAATGAACGTACTTAAGAAAATTAAAGTTTTCTTGGACTAAACTTGAGTGTTGCATGTGTTAGTAATCCTCATTGTTGTTTAAATTTTAATAAACTTCTGGGTGTTCTGCTGGGTTTAAAGTGATGGACAACTCTGGCTACAACTTATCTCTGTATTTGTAGAAATCTAGATTAAGATCTAGATTAAGAAGCTGTAATGAATAAGTGATGGCAAAGCTGAATAATGTAGAACAAAAGATTTTTGAAACTTAGAGAATTATTACAAATGCAGAGTGATTGTTAGTGGGAAAACTGTGGAACAGGGAGTATTGCTAGTTTGGGTTTTTTATTAAAATTCCTAATTCCTAATGATTAGAAGTAAAGCTGTGATCTTTGTGTAGTGGTCTATTGAGGGTCAAAGTAGTTGGAGGCTTCAGATAAGAATCTGCCAGAGTGCAGTTTTCTTAGACTGCAGAGCAGGGCTAGGCTGGACCTCTCTGAACAAAATCCTGTGTTTCAGCCTGTCACTCCCTAAACTGATTCCCTTAAACCCCCTT
Source organism: Pterocles gutturalis (assembly GCF_000699245.1). Classification (NCBI taxonomy): domain Eukaryota; kingdom Metazoa; phylum Chordata; class Aves; order Pterocliformes; family Pteroclidae; genus Pterocles; species Pterocles gutturalis. Next base: position 23,537 of record NW_010098191.1, read on the forward strand.
CCCATGTCCCCCAAAAAACCCTACCCACAAAAAGAAACCACCTGACTTGATGTTACTTTCTTTGTCCTGGGAGCCCTCCCTCATTGCAGGGTCAGTTGCACTATAATTGATGAGTTCTTAGCAAATCATATAATAATTGTAATTTATATGTAAGTTCTGTATTGTGTGACTGTCTTTGCAGCCATCTGATGATGATACAATCAGCCTTCACTCCCAGGTATCGGAGTCAACAAGGGAACAGACATTAAGGAATGACAGTCATGTAATGGGAAGTAAACTTGATCCACAGAAAGGTAATATCTGTTGTGCATCTGTCATTTTAGTAATACTTTTGCTTAGGTAATCTAAGAAAATTGCACAAAATTATGTGATCAGATATTGATACTATGTTTTCCTCATTTCAGAAAACAAAGTAGTAATCACAAATAGACAAGGCCAGAAAGAAAGAAAAAATTATTTCTAGCTCAGGGAGACATTATTTCATTGTTTTATCTTTATCTGACGTTTTTCATAAGTAATTCTCAGGAATAACATTTGCTTGAGAGAACTGTTTTAATATCATCTTCTCCATTTTTCATCAATCCTCACTAGACCAGGAGGTGTATGATTACATTGATCCGAATGCAGAAGAGGGAGCTGTTCCTGAGCAAGGAGAGGTACAGATTGGACCATTGCTGTCTTATATCAAGGTAGCATAGCTTGGCAAAAGAAAAACTGTTCATCAGGCTTTTTTTTTTTTTTTTTAAATTCAAGTCTAAGTTTATTTTTTATTCTGTATAAGGAACGGGGAAAACATCCTGAGAAATCTCAGAAAATAGAACAGAATGAGGACTGGGGAGATGAAAAAAGGTAAATCTTCTTGGTCTTTTGGGGGAAGGTTTTACTGACAGTGGAAAGTGAGGATGGTTTTGTTTTAAGCTCCTTCCATATGGAGGAAATAAATCTCATATTAAATACAGAGAGCTCTTTTTTGGACAGAAAATAAGCTTGTAGGAAGCACTTCTTAGTTATTGTCCAGTAATGTAGCCATTGCTATGTCCTGCTTGACTGAAGTCAGGCAAGTCACTGTTTAATTTTTCAGACTTCAGAAAGAGCAGCTGCTGGCTGAAGATGATGATGAGCTCAAAGAAGTGACTGACTTGAGAAAAATAGCAGCTCAGTTACTGCAGCAAGAACAGAAACACAGGTATTGCAGTTAGTTATGATAACTTGTGCTACAATTAATTTATTCTTTAACCTGCCTTATACACAAAACTCTTAACACCTTATTTTGAGAATGGTTTTGGCTAGCTGTTAAACAGTTAGAGACAGATTAATTGTTGTCTAGAGAAGCAGTGATATACCTCCTATGGAGAGGAAGAGGTGAATGTGAAGTCTCTTGATATCCTGATTTGATGTATGTTAACTTTTTCATACCTTTTTTTTTTCCAAAGCTGCTCAAGCAGGCATGGCTAATGTTGATTATTGGTAACATGTTAAAATGACTTTGTCTTAGATTGTATGAGTTACAGGACCTGCATACAGGTGGTTTGTGACTGGTTATTTTTATTCAAATATGAGGTAATTTAGGTGGTACTTCCTCCATTCAGTCTGATGCAAGAGATAAATTTCCAATGGACAGAAGGGGAAATTTGTTCAAATGTTATTCTGTCAAATGACAGAGCATATATAAATATATGCATAGAAATAATTTGAATAGTGTAAGTTCATGCTGATGAACTACCTGACTTTCTCCACTTTTTGTTTATTTTGAATATCTGTGTAATGATGAGATTCTGTACTACTCTTTTTCTTTTAAGGTAGTTTAAATATACGTGCAGCCCTTGGAGGATTTGATATCCTGATACTATGAATTGCAGAGCTTTAAAAATTCACCAGCCTTTTATGTTCATTAAATATAACAGCAGTAGTGTGTGTGTGGGGGGGGGGGGGGGGGCGGAAGATAAAATAGGTTTTACTTATAACTCCATGCAGTGTATCTAAGAATTGTTTGTTCACATTAGGAAGAGAAAAATAAGAATGAAATCTTAATGCTGACATGTTCTTATTACCAAAAGTATTGCCAAAGAGACCAAGAATACTAAATCTTCTCACGTTAATTTATTAATAAAGAGAAAATAAGTGTTTTATGATGGTCATTTATATTGCATGTGGATCTTGTTTGATTAATTTTAATATTTTCTGGTTATATAATAGTTTGAAATACCAAGCCACTCCTCTTCTGAAGTAGTGCAACTTAAATTTTACTTGTCATATGTTGTATCTTAATGCAGCAATCTTGCTAATGGTTCTGCTTTGCTCTTCAATTGTTCAGACGTATGCAATCTTGCTAGTTGTTAAGTTTTTCTTCTTAGTTCAGCATTTATATTTTAAAGCTTGCTTATTAATCTTTAAGTACATGAGGGCGAAATCACCTCTGATATAAATTTTAGCCCTGATTTTGAATCTATAGTTTGGTGAATTTATAATGTCTTGCTATAAACAGCAATAAGAATAATATTTAGAAGTTTAGCGAAGATATTCCTGTGTTTATTTGTGGAAAATTTGTTCAATCTGAGGAAACAGAACCCTCAGAGCATCACTAAATAATTTCTTACTAATCGCATTTCTGTTTGTTCAGTGTGGCTTTTTTAAATATTGTGCAGTCTCCTTTCTTTTTGCTTGCTATGCTAATGACTTCCCTGTCCTCTCCCATCAACTTATCCTGCTTCCTTCTCTCGTCTTTGGCTTTGGTGTACATGAAATGTGAATACAGACGAAGGCCATTAAGCTATAGAACTTCATTCAGTGAAAAACTCTTCCAGAGGACAAGGGCGGCAGGACGTGCGTCAAGGTATAAAAGTGTTTGTAGAGCTTCAGATTTCCAAAGTTAAAATGTGGACAAAAGAAACGGTTTTGGCTATTTCTTGAACAAAAACAGAATAAAGGAATTGGCTAAATTAGCCTAAGATATTTTGGTATCAAAAATAGATTGCAATGCCTTTATTGTTCTTTAAGATAAAATACTATAAGGAAAATATTTAATTAGGCACCTCTAAAAAGAACATTTAAATGAGTCCAAACTTAGAAGCATAATTTCCTGTACCTTTGTTGTGCTTTTTCTTCCGTTTTTGTTTTTTAATATATAATTCCTCAAGTAGAGAACATCAGGCAAAAGTTTATTTTTTTATTTAAGATATCTTGGTTTTAAAGTGACAATTTGTTCTGCGCTTGACAGCCGTGAGGGAAGCGTTTTCAGATACACAAATCTCACAGGTAACAAGACATCTGGAATGGGCTGTGTAGACTATGCTCAGACATGTAGGTGATGAATCCAGTGATTTCAGAGTCTGTTACCTTATTAATTGAAACTCTTGTTATTTACTCTGGTCTTTTTCAAAAGGAAGTAGGATAGTTTAGATTAAATAATCTTCCCTAGTACCAAATAAGCCTGTTTCAGTTTGCATCAAAGTTAAGTATGGGTTCTTACCTAAGAGCAGTGACTTCCTGAAACTAAGATCCCTAAGAGCACAGCTTACCATCACAGAGCAGAGACATATGTGAAGACTGTAGACTTCTCCTGAATGAGTTTAAAAATCCATTTTTTTTGTCTCACTGCAGAAGATTTCTAACATCTTTATACACTTTCTTGATCCTAGGTAGTGCTTGCTTGTTTAACCGTGAAGATAGCTAGCCTTAAAATAGCATTGCCATCATTCACTTAATTTGTCCCCCTTATGTGAAAGTATAAGTCACTGAGAAGAGATTCCACTTTTTAAATTCTGAAACTTCAGAAAATGCTTTCCAATATCATAATCGGTCTTGCCATTGCCTTTCTCTCCCATCTAGTCAGCAGTTTGGAGTAGGTGTTTTGCCTGCATGATATAAAACTAGAAAAATGAGTCACAATGTTGGTTTTTTAGTTTAATATATATAAATGTGTTATTGTGTATGTGCTGTAATCTACATTTCAAGGTTTGTATGAGTTTTAGAACCCTTTCAAAGTAATAGTTTGTATGCTACCTCTGTAACAACAGAATTTGGTCAATAGGAACAATAAGTAGGAAATTAATTGCAATACTGACACAAGTGTCTTACGCAAGTTCTTATTTAGTGATTCAGTATGACCATCAGTAAGTAATTGGCCTGATAATTGATCTAATAAAAAAAAAAAGTTTTGTTTAATGAGTTGTGCTATGAATAGAAACAGTTGCTGGAATCTTTGCACCATTAACACCACACTTAAAAGTGCATGACTGCTCAATATGAGATACTTGTACTTTCATTTTGCAATACTCAGTTTTGCATTGTATTTCATAGAATCATAAAATAGTTTGGGTTGGAAGGGACCTTGGAGATCATCTAGTTCCAACCCCCCTGCTTTGGGCAGGGACCCCCCCTTTTATTTTTTCCTTAACTCTTCCAGCTGAACAAATCATTCTGCCATGAATTCCTTAGTCTGCAATTTAGTAAATTCAGATTAATTTTCTTCACCATTTTCTTTAACTAAAAGCTTTCAAATTCCTTATTCCACGGGAAATTCAGATTTCTCTGACTGGACTAGTAACCGCTAGCCTGACAGATACTGAACTTGCTGTTACTTCCCCATTGATATTCTTCAGTTTCTAAACAGGAAGTTTCAGAAATGATTATGTTTGTTTTACGAAGTATAAAAGCACACTTTGTTCATAATAAACCTAGTTTTATAATAAACTCAAATGTTAAGTATATACATGTTTCATAGAAATAGTGTAGCTGAAAAGTGTATGTGTATGTATGTTTGAATTAGCTTGAATAGTTTTTCCTTACATTTCATGTGAGTTTAAAAAAGAAATAGCCTGTGTTACATACAGTCATTGAATTTACACTGATAGTGTCAGTTCTGGTGCAAGTGTTACATCAGACTGTTCAGGTGATTCAGATTTCTTTTTTTTGTTTAAAGTTCAGTCTGTTGTAATGGTCATGTCTTGGTACAAAGTCTCTGAATTTCTCATTGCTTTCAGTTGAAGACAGAAGTCTAATTTAAATGGGAATTCTCTCTAAAAATTAATTACTTTTAAAAAGCATGTTCATATTGTAGTTTGATATCCTATGTTCTAGATATTATTTTTTTGTAACACTTCTTTTCAGGCTATAGCATAATTTAACTCTGGAATGCACCCTCTAAGTTTCTGAAGACAAAATACAGGGAACAGTTGCTGCGGTCTGTTGGTTTACAGGCTTAACTTCTCATAATCCCGTTAAATTGAGGTTCACACAGTGAGAGATTTAAACTACAAATGAGATTACTGAGCTCAAAGTTATCACAATTATCAGAGAAGTCTGATTGAAAAATCATCAGTCATTTAAAATTAATGATCGTACTGCCCTGTATAATGATAATGAAATATAAAAAGGTGCCTACTGTTTTACTTTCTTCCATTGAATAGTTGTTCTTCTGATTCTTTCTAGTTCTTAATACATTGTAGTTCTCTATATAATTCAACATAAATATACTTGGATCACAGTTCTGCAAATGAAGTCGGTTTCGAAGTGTAATATTACTACCTCCAAGAATTCAGAATTATTCATTCTAGTTACTGTTTGACATGACACTTGAAAATGTTTCATTTTAAGTGTTACTGATTGTTTTATTTTTAAGACTAAATATCCATAATAGCTCATATCTTCTTCCTGTGTGTGCACGTGTGGTATGTGCTTGTTCCAGATGAAAACATTTCTGAATCTCTATGTAAGTTTAGGCTTTTTTGACTGTTCACTGTTTAGAAAAATGGAATTTCCATTAGTTCATTTCTTCGTCAGTCTTTTAATTTAGTTCTTAGCCTGTGTTTCTCCATTTTCCACCTCTCCTTTCCCCATACATTTCCTTTGCGCTTGCAGTGTTTCTTACTCAAGTACCTTTGTGCCTGCTCCTACTGACCGACGTCTGGTGCTCGATCTGTGTGTTGTTTCTTGTCTGCTTTATGTTCACTATCTTCTGGCTTCTGATTTTAGTGAGCAGGGGGGGCCTTTTGTGTTGAGGGCAGCATAACTTTACACAGGTGTGAGATCAGTTGAAAGGGTATATATTTAGGGAGAATAAAAGAGGAGACTTAATTTTGGTTTGAATTACTATCAAGTTTTACTTCCTTAAAATTTAATAACTTGAAATATTTCAAGAGCTGGAAACAATATTGTTGATTTCAATGGAAGCAGGATTGAGCTTGGATTTCTTGTGTACACACATGTATTCTAATTTTATGGAAAGTGTCACCTTAATGTTTAAAACTTTTTATTTACAGGAAAGGTTATGAAGTGAAAGTAAAGTATATTCTGAGAAAAAGGTTTTAACCACAAAGCTGTTGAATACATATTTTTCTTCCTTTCTAGGCTTCTTAATCATTCCGTTTCAGTAAACACAAGGAACAGGCCAAAGCAGCCAATGGAATCTGAAAAATGGTATTGGTATCCTTAAATATATCACAGCTTTCAGTATTTTATTAACTGAATTTTTATATTTATTCTGTGTCGCTACTGCCATCTTCTGTTGTAATGTTTTTAGCTCAAGATGAAATAGAAGCTACACAAATAATCTGTTCTAGAGATTTTCTTTCAAAAAAAAAAAAAATCATCTGTTCTTTTGAGCCTTTACAAAAGTTTGTCACCCAGAAACGAATTTGTGGGTCTGGTTATGGCAGCAGTTCAGGGGCATTCCACGAGCCAGTTCCAGTCCAGAAGGTCATGTCTCCCATAGGTAACAGTCTTGTGCAGATGTGTTAGATCCTGTGTTACATAAAATGGCACTGTAGCTGTGCTAGACATCTAGATTTTCCTCCCTGGCAGTCCTTTTGTGCTCTTAAGACCTGTTGGAAAAGTGTTGCTGGGAGTTCAGCCTACAAAACCTGTACTGCTTGTGGAGGATGTGTCTGCAGGAGCTGTACTGTTATGCTCTGTCTTTGAATTAAAAAAGAACACCACAAACCAGCAACAAATGAAAATATCCAGAGCCTTGTCTTTAAGAAATTGGGTAATCACAGCTTCCCATTTCTGACTACACGTGGGTGAGAGAGAACTTGGCGAGTTTTCAGCCCTCCCTCCCTTAAGGAATCCTAGATCAGTTCTTTTAATCAGTTTGGTCAATAGATCTGTTTTACATTTAAGCTGAAGAGGGAGAGCTGACTGGCAGCCTTCTAATGAGAACTCCATTCGAACAGTGGCTTTTGTGATTTTTGCAAGCCCCATAGTCTTCTAAAATCTATACCTTCAAAAGAGTCTGCATGTACTTGTGTCCAGGCCTTAGTTTGGCTGTCAATCTTGGAGACAAAAGCCATAACTGCTGTTGGTGTTGCTAGCGAGTACTAGGGGTGGTAACAGCTCTCTACAGCTCAGGTACACAACTGAAAAGCATTTTCTTGAAGTGAAAAGGGACACAGTGTAGATATTTCAATGCAATACACCCTGTTTTGGCCATCTTCTATCTCACTGGTGTCAGTAGTTTTAAAGAGCCAGTTGTGCTCATGTCCTGTGGTTATATGAACCGTGGTACAACTGTTATTCATTTGCATTTGGAACTTTCCAGTCCTTGGTTATTTATCATAGTTTCTGTTTGGGATGCTGTCACGTATTGTAGTGTATGGCTATGTTAGGCCTTCGTATTTTGGGGTAGTCCAGGAAAGGTTAAATTTACCTTTCCCTCTTTTGTTAATTAAACAGTTCTGAGACTTAAAACCCCCCAGCCACCCCCCGCTCAAAAGTTTAAGAATAGATATTTTGTCAGGTATGAGCAATGTGTGTCGTTGATCGCTTTGAGAAACAAAACACTGAAGGTGCATTAGTAACCTCTAAGATCAACGTGCTTAAGAAAAAGTTTTATCTGAATAAAGTACTGTAGTGTGGAAGACCTCTTGTCAACATATGGTAAAGGAGAGTGAAATATTTGACGTTTTAGTCAAATGGTCATACTTTTTAGCCACATTGTGACGCCCTTATGCAGGTAGCCAAAAAAATACTGTAAGGCTGCAGAGAAGCTACTTTTTAATAGTATTCACTTTTTTTAGGTTTTAGAGTAACTTGTTTTTAAAGTACACAAAGTTGTAAATTTCATAGTGCTTCTCATCTTAATTTTTAGTGTCTCAACAGATGAAGTGAATTCGCCAGTGTCCCCATACAGCTGGCAGGTAAATATTCAAATGTAAATGTTGTGGCTTCATATTTGAGTGACTTTTTTGTTTGGTTTTTTGGTGTGTTTTTTTTTTTTTTTTTCTGGCAGAAAACTTTTATGCATTCATATGGTTGCTTACACACGTAGTTATTGTGTGTATGTAATTGAGGTGGAAAATATAAAACCTTTGAAAATTTATGCTTCAAGATAATTTGGCTTGTATGTAATGGAGGCCTTTGGTTTTAAGAGCATAAGGTACTAGTTTTAAGATCTTGAAACTAATGAGGCGTAAGTTTTACGTACTTGGTTTTAGTATTTCTTTTATTACCTCACCATAATGTTCTTGGTTTTTTATTTTCTAAACGGTTTGGATTATGTAGGCCTTTCATTTCCCATACCTCATGAGATGCATGATGCAATAAAATTGCCATGAAACTGCTGTGAAATATGTTTTAGGATTTGAAAGGAAATAATGGTGATTCTGGTAGATATAATTTAAGACTGATATCACTTTTATGTCATAATGCTAGATTACAAGAGAGACAAACAATTCATAATTGTAGTTCATAATAGTTTGTGTTAATACACTGAGCTGTATTTACCTCTTATGTAAAAATGTTTCTGAACTTTTTAGCCACTGGAAAACCAGAAGGATTCAATGGATGAGCAACGTTGGCCAGAAACACAGCCAGTGATTTGGCAGAATGAAGAAAGAAGGAGAAGTAAACAAATTAGGAAAGAGTATTTCAAGGTAATGGGGGGTGATTGTGGGTGGGTGACACTTTTTTTTTTTAAATGAAAGTAGAAGAAACTATATGACTGACTAAAGGTAAGAAAGTCTCAAAGGTTGTCATGCTTTTAATTTTGCATGTAACCTGTAATATTTTATTTGGCTGTTTTGAGTTAAGTAATATATGTGTTTGTACTTAGGGTAATGTGAGAATGCAAAAGAATTGGGAGGAAAAAATTGACTGAAGACTTTGTTTATTCTTTAAATAAAAATAAAGAGATTTATAGTTGTCTTCTGGTAAAGCCAGAAACTAATCTTCAGTCATTGGTCTTTCCCCATCCATTTTGACAGATTTTTTTTTTGTAGTTCAAGGAAAATATACATTACCTTTTTGTGCAGCATGATTATAAGAATGATTTATGCATTTTGGTTCTTGCTGCATTAGTTTGCATTTTAGAGAGGAAATTTTCTCTGTATTAACTTTGCTGCTGTAGTGTGTACCATTGGTCAGCAGATGTCAGTGTTTGTGTATTGCAAAACATACAGAGTTATAGCAGCATTAGATAAAATTTGTTTTGGGGTGTGGTAGAGAAATAGGAGAATTCTGACCAGTGCTAGGTTGAGTTAAAAGTGATTTGTCACTTAGGAAATTACTTTCTTGGGTCTTTGCCATCAAACATCTTTATGAAATGCTAGGGAAGGTCAAAGACATTAAATTCTAGGAGAAACAGAGCATGCCATACATCTCTGATACATTATTGTGATTATAGAAGCTATTTTTTATCCTGAAGAGTTTATGGAGTTGTATCCTCTTTCCAGGGTTTTCATCCCTAAATTAATTTTGCCCTGCAGCCTTTGAGGGGAAGGAGAGAAACTTTTAAGTGAAACAGAATTCAGTCATTTGACTCATTAAACAGCTGGGCTATTGATACAGAAGACCTGTAATAGTTATTCATCATAATTTTACAGGATGTCTTTAAATGCTAATACAGATTTCAGTTTTGAGCTCTGTGAAGGAAGCAGATGCCTGAAATCACATTGCATACATCTATAGACATCTCTCCAAGTGAGTTAAGCAGGCTGTGCCAGTAACGAAAAATACTGTATCATGGATAGCTTCATTTGCAAAAACAAGACAATAAGTGAGTGAAAGGAAGTCTGTCTTCCATGACAAACTGGGGAAAAAAAAAAAAGTAGGTACCACTGCTGTTCTGAGAAACCAGTGAAAATACAATTCATATTGTGTCCATGTTTTCTTGGCAAAAAAGCTCATTGAATAATCATAATCTGTACTGCCAGAATTAATATCTTAAGAATACATGCCAAATTACTGCAGTGTGTATCGCGAGAACGGGGAAAATTTACTTGGATCATAATCCACAAGTATTTATAGAGCATCTTCATTATACGTATTATATATTTTTATTGTGCAATTGTACTGTGCAGCCGAAGGGTAGGAAAATGCTGATGAGCATCAGAACTCTTTTTTTTGTAGCATTGTACTGAAGTCTCACTGGAACCTGAAATCTTTGTTGCATTAGATGTGTAAAAAGACTCTTACCCTTTGAGGACAATTTTATCAACCAAAATGCATTTTATTTTCTAGAATAGTTTGTAGTTGTTTTGAATCCTAACTACATCCAAGCTGAAATTCTTGTTATCGTATTCACAATGGAAAAGAATCACTACATGCTAGCTTTGATATGGTTAATTATGGTGGAGAAACATGAACACAGAACTGCCAAAAGGCCTGTATAAACAAAGTCATGAGTGGAGGTCTGCAGGGCATGGAAAATTAGGCTTTGCTTTGTCAGCTGCCAAAGTAATATATTCCTTTGTACTGCAGACATACAGGAAATAAACCCAAGAAGGGAAATATCCAGTCAGAGATAGATGTCATAGGTCTCTATCTGACTCCAGAACTACCTGTACTCTGTACATAGTTTAAAAAAAAACAAAAAACAACTAAAAAATCTACAACCCCCCAAGACCCCAAAAACAAAAAACCAAACCCGAAACACTAAAAAAACCCAAAATGACAAAAGAATCCCACAAACCAACAACTGACCCACTATTCAGTCACTCTTCAAAAGATGTGTTTAATTTGCACAGAAAACAAACAGCACTAGGACAGCTAACAAAGGCTGTTTGTCCTAGGCTTCAGTTTTCAAGAGATGCTGTTCACCCTTATTGTCAGCATTGTTCAGCAAGTAGTTCAAAAGCTGTTCGGAATTCAACTCTATAAAGCTGTTATTTTTTGTAATCCAAGGGTGCTCAGTTATGACTTTGAAGAAGACAAACATAACATAACTGACAAATACAACTTACTCTAACAGAGCTCTGTAAGTTTGCATGTTTATTAATATTAAAGAACATAGTTGCAAGTCAGGTTTTTCTTTAATAAATTCTTCTAACTAAAACCTAATTACCCCTAAAATGTACTCTTAAAAGTCAGATCTCTGGAGAAACACCTTTCCAGTTCCGAAGTTAGTCTCTTTTCTAGCTTGTGTTGTGTTATATCATAAAGATGAGTAGGCCAGCCATATACACACAACACAACAGAGTTTTGTAGTGATGGATCTTTTTAATTCTAGGTCTGTGGTGTTTTTCTTTTTTTTTGTACACTTGCTCTGCAGACAATGGAATACACTTATTTTCTTAAATACCGCTTTTGTAAATTTCTTCCTTCAATCCCTCCTTAATTTCCTAAGCTTTTAGCATAATCAGAAGTGGGACGGTTATGAAGGCCATGTGCAACAAATCAGAAAGACCTGTGGAAAAAGTGCTGGTCTTAGATAAAAGGGTGTGATCAGGCTTTGAAGTTGTAAAGGAAATATTGATTTTATTTATTATTTAATTTTTACAGTGCCAAGTCAAATCTCTCAAAGTTTACACAATCTTAAAGTTACATAACAAAAAACATATTGGAAAAGTAACTTTCACAGTTGTATAATTTTTTTCTAACAAATAATGCTTCAGAGTAGCAGTTGTTAACATCTTTTGACTTTGATCAACTGTCATGTGCGGTCAGAGCTCACGTTATAGAAGTACTTACTTTTAAAATGCTCTTATCCTCTTATCAACGTAATGAAAATCTTGACTACCCTAGGAACTAGATGTTCCTTTTCTGTTTTTTTTCTTTTTTGTTCCTTTGATTCTGTAACATGTGTTTTTCTCAGCATCTTCACCAGTAATAAGTAACATTTGAGTGATATCAAGCCATTTAGTTGAAATGAAAACCATACTTCCATTTTAAAGTAATAATTGTGTGTGTTTTGCAGTATAAGTCTTCCAGAAAGAGTTCAAGTGGAAATGAAAATGATGAGGTGAGAAATAGTAATTGTGTAAAATATTTAAGAAAATGTTTTATTAATTTGTCTTTTGTGAACACCTACAAGCCACAGTCACAGCTCAGGAGAATGTTGGCTAGAGACCACACAAACTTTGCATTCCAAAGCCACAGCAGAAATAAGTATTATACTCCTTTATTCGAAAAGAGTCATCAGGCTTGTTGTGTACTGGGGAAAAGTAGAACATTTGCTTAGTTCAATAATAGGAAAGTTAATTCACTTATCAAGCAGAGGTAACATGAAAGAAATTTTTGACATAAACAGTGAACAGTGTTTCCTTGACTTACCTGTTTTTAAATTTAGTTGCTGCCAGTTTGCAGCATACTTGATAGATGTTGCATGTCTCATGTATTGTGTATTTCATAATTTCATGTTTCTTGTTAAATCATAATTTTCGTTTTTATAATTTCATCTCTTTGATTCTTTTTAGCAAGACAGTGATAATACTAATGTGTCCCCACAGTCTCCTGTGTCCTCTGAGGTACAAGTTTGTGGTTTTGTTTTTCATTCAACAAACATTTCTTTGTGCACATTACTTGTCACCAGATTTACCATGCAGATAGAAAGCTGTTAGTCTCCTTTGAAACTGTAATTAGACATGTTTCATCACAATAAAAATGCTAAACCAGATAGAAACTAGAGACAGATATTAGAACTTGCTTCACCTTTGCATCTCTCTGATCTTGCCTGGATTTCGTCTTTCTGACGAGTGTGTAGAAAGGTTCATTGCCTTGTCTCCATTATCTTTCCTAATGAAAATAGCTGATAAAAATAAAATTTGCCGTGTTTTGTAAGTGTCACCTATGCACTAGTCATCCCGAGGCTTTTAAGTAAAACTTGTTGTTTAGTATTTTATATATCACAGGGAACCCAAAGGTACTGACACTTCTTAGGGAGTTTCATCCTTTATGATTCAGAGTGTTGCCTTTGTGGTGCAGCCTCGCAGCTTCATTCACTCGTTGCTTTCCTTTTTAAGGAATGTCCTTGTATTATCTCTGTGGCTGCACTACTGAGCTCTGAATAAAGCTTACCAAGGATTATTAACGTTTCCACCGTGTGTCAGGAAGGAACCTGAGGGAGCAGAATGAAAACATGACCGAAATACAGGGAAATGAGTTGAAATAAGGATATCTCATGTACATACCAAATTACTGAGTGCATGTCGCTTTTGAGATGGTGAAATGAGAAAAACCTGATCTTCATAACTGAAAGTAAACATTTCTTGAGAAATATTTTGATGCTAAGTGTTGGGAGGATATTTGCATTTCCTACAGCTGGCTTAGAACTCTGTTCACAGAATGGTTTGCAGTAGTTTGAAATGGTTTAGAGTAGATTTTAGTTAATCTGGTGCTGCTTTTCTTCCTCAGTAAGATAATTTTATCTGCATGTAGTGAGGTTACTTTCATTCCATTTGTTTTATACTGTCCCCTTCAAAAGAGTGTTTTACAGTTAAGCAGAAGGACTCACTTTTCTGAGGCAAGAATAATTTCAACACTGTCTTGATGGGAACAAAAGTTAATTTTTTCAGTGAATGGAAGAAAACTGACTTTATCTTTTTTAACAGGATTATGAAAGGACAGATAGTAACACTCATGGTCCATTTGGTCTCAAACCAAGGTCAGGTAAGCTGCTGTTCTCTAACTTAGCATGATAGAGCAGATGTTTATTTCCCGGGCTGGAATAGACGGTGAGGATAGCAGATGCATGAATTGGAATGAACATTAAGAGATGTCACGGTACAGCAATCCACTCAGTATACTTATCACAAGCATAATACTGGGAAAGACACAGACAGCTGCTTTGGCAAATGAATAATTGAAAATTCCCCAAGCTGCACAGTGATTTTTCTTTTTTTTTTTTTTTTTTTTACATGCTGGTTTATTTTGTGCCTATTTAGTCACTGTCAAAGAACAAGGAAACAACATGCAATTGTTCTTGAGACCTGATGGCAGGAGGGTTTCAAGAGAAGTAGATTTTTGTAATTTTCCTATGAAAGGATAATTTGAGCAGAACTTTACCCGGAGTTTTATGGCTTAGTGCATTGTTGTACCCTGACTTTTCCAAGCCATACTCTCATAAGAAAGTTATATTGTCTAAAGCAGACTTTCAGTCCTCTGAATTCTAGGTAGAAATAATACAATATATTTTTCAGTTATAGTATTCTTTTGTTTGTAAGTGTCTATGTGAATATTGCATGTCAGCAGTGTAAAGCATGGTTTAGAAAAAGCCACTGTGCAATCCTTTTTCCAGTTAATACCACTCTTCTTTGTTTTTAAAGGAACAGTCTTCATGCAAAGTCATTACAAAAGACTGATCTCAGCTCTTCAGTTAAACTTCATTGAGTGGTTATGGTAGCAAAGCTTGATGTCCTTAATACTAGCCTGTGAGCCCTTGGTAGTAGAATGTCTGGCTGAGATCATGCAAGTGCCTTCTTCAGGGCCATTAAGTCACTTGAGATTTGTAAGCAACTGCCTGAAACTTGTGTCTGAGGTATTTAGGTTGGTTGCATGTACCAGGACATGCCTGGCTTCGATAATTTAAAGGCTTCTGAGTTATCTACAACCTTGGCTGCAGGAAGGTGCACGTTTAATAGGAAGAGGCGCTTCCCAGCCCATCTTTTCTCAGTGCGGTAGTAGACTGCCTAGGAGCCACTGCCAGCTCACGTCTGTAAAACTGCAGCACCTCTTTCACTCAGTTCTAGGAAAGTGAATGGCATTTTATTTCTTAGTTACAAGGCAGAATTTTTGGTTTTGGATGCTTCCTTAGATACCGTTGGTAACATGCATTGTATTTTTCTGTTTTCAAACTACGTACTGTCATAATGGATAAAATCAGAGCAGTGATTTCAAGAGTACCTATAAAATTTCAGTTATTTTTGATAGATCTCCTGCTAAAAATTCAAGCTATTAGAAACAATATAGAAAGTTCTAAAGGTGTAGGTATTGATTTTTTTTTTTCTCAAAAGCATGGGGTAAAATACTTAAAATAACTGCTGCAGAAGAGTTATTTGCTGGTGTTCTATAAAATAATAGAATTGTAATTTGAAGGCTTTCTGACCATGAAGAATAGTAAAAAAGTGGATGTAATTATTTAAGAGACCTCCTTTTTAAAGAAGAACTCTGAACTTTTAGATATTTCATATTTTTCAATTTGTTCTTTAATAAGCAATCACTGTATCTATGCATATGCACACCTAACACATGCACATATGTGTGTATATATATATTTTAAGTCTTTCATTGTAAGCTGTATTAGGGATTTCTGTCCCTTTTTTTGTCTCCATAAAAACTTCATACTTGATTAAAGTAAAACATCATGAAAATAGTTTCAAAGCTAGATTGCAGGATATAATTGGAAAAGTGCAAATGGAGTTGTGTATTTCAAACAGATAGTTGAATGTTGAAGTCAGTTCTGTCTCCATATTTTCTAGTTATCCGTTTGTACTTAAGTAATGTGATCTGTGTATTTTATGTGAAAGATATGTTTCATAAACAGCATCTTTTAAATCAGGATATATTTAAATATATTTGGTCTGAAAAGTTCTGCAGCTTTTTTCACATTTTTGTCCTTGGTGGTAGATTTTTAGTCAGTGCATTTTTTAAAATCTGAATTCTGAAAACTAACTTCACTAATGTTTAATAGCCTTCAGCCGTGCGTCACGCCAGGACTATGGTGCAGTGGATCCTGGATTTACAATGAGGAGGAAAATGGAGCATTTAAGGGAAGAAAGGGAGCAAATAAGACAGCTTCGCATTGTATGTATCGTTATTTACTATATGGATGCAGTGCATTGAGCTTGCTCTGTACCACAATTGAAACCTTCATAGTAAAGGCCTGCAAATCATTACAGTTGTACAAGGGCATCTCTGTAGTGATACTTCTTCCTAGGGAATTTCAGGTAATAGGCTACACTGGTACTGTTTTTGTCCAACCAAAATACTAACGAGGAACTAAATGGGTATTTTTAGCTGAAAAATGAAGTAAAATGGAAAACGAAATTTTCATTAAGTTTCTGAGGTTTTAGGTTTTCCTAGGGAGACAGTAAGTCTGCTTGAGTTTGCTGCTATTTAATCTGAGATTTGAAGAAAGATGGCCATAGTCTTCTGAATTGCCAAATGCTTTTTGAGTGTCGAAAGTTACTGCATGTTATACAATATTGAATGGTATCTAAATTTCAGACTTCCAGTAAGTTGTTTTCTGTGTAGTTCTGTTCTCAAGATATTTAACAGTTACAGTTAACAGTATATCATAGCAGCTCTGCTTTACAGGGCAGTACTAATTTGGGGTGTGACTTCTATGAAGGTTGTTTCTCTCTGGTCTGGTTCACTTCCTGAGCAGTGAAGCCTTGTTGCTGGGGTGGGAAGAAACATTCCCTGCTTCCCTTCTGTTTTGCAACACAAGTGTGGGCACTTCTTCGCCACCCTTTCCTCAGCTATTTAACTGCAGTTTGCACAAGTGAAATAGCTATTCCCAAAGTGGTTGTGTTCCTCTCTTTTTCCCCTTTCTCCTAGTAAAATTGTGTATGATTTCAACCCACAAATTCAGCACACTAACAGCTAATGAGGTATTCAGCTTAACGTTTCTGTCCTTAAATTCTGTGCTCTCCTATTATGAGTAGTGAGTTCATCATATGGCTTTGAGAGGTATGTATCATGGTAGTTGTTGGCTGAATGTCTTTTCTCAGTGTATGTAGTTGTGTCATAAGAAAAAAAAAAGCAGAGGGAGTTTAAGGTTAGTGATAAAGAGAAAAGAATATGTGCACTCGGTAAAGTGCGAGTTGTCTCAGTTTACTTCACTTTAGTATAAAAATGCCTTGCTTAAACTGAATGCTTTAAAATACCCTGGATTTAAAATTAAAAAATAGCTAATGTTGAAAGTAACTTACTTTTGGACTTTTTAACAGAATCTTGAATCAAGGTTAAAAGTAATTTTGCCAGATGACATTGGAGCAGCATTGATGGATGGAGTAGTTCTTTGCCATTTAGCCAATCACATAAGGCCACGTTCTGTTGCCAGCATTCATGTACCATCACCAGCAGTGGTAAGTCGTTTATCTCCCTTTGTTGCATCTTGTGTGAAAACAAGCTTTTTGAAGTTCAATACTAAAACATTATGAATTGTGTTTACCATATTGTTTGGCTACATTCCTCACTTCATTTTTCTTTAAGAAGCATTAAACAAGGCTCAGAAGTTTAGTTTAAGAGCTATTTTCATATACTGAGTCTTCATAGAATTCGTTTTATGTTTTAGCAACTGTAATTGAATTTGCATCAGAAATACGCAATCCTTCATGAATATATGATGAAGATTAACATCCTCTCTTTACAGCCTAAACTCAGTATGGCAAAGTGCCGAAGAAATGTTGAAAACTTTCTTGATGCTTGTAAAAAATTGGGCGTTCCACAGGTATTCTTATTGCTTTATTGACTTATTAGTAATAACCACAGAAAATGTCAGCACGTACTTAATTCAAGCAGCAATAGTGATTATAACACTGACCAGGGAACTTGAAGATGTGAAAGGAAGTCCTATTTCTGGTCTGTGGCATGAACTTGAGGAAGCTACTTTATAGGTTTCTAGTCAGTCCCTCATGGTAAAAGTAATACTGACCTCCTTGTAAAATAAATTATCATCTAGACAAAAGAACTGATGCAAGAGAATGATGATGTAATATTTGAATCGTGTGTTTAGCAATTCAGTTTGGCATGAATTTCAGTGTCTGCCTTAGGAAAAAATCCTGCAATTACAGAAATATGTAACCTAACTGATTATAGCTATCTTTTTTTATCACGGCTGTAGGTGCAGCCCATTATTCATGCTTCTGTTGCCCAAGTTCTTCCTCTTACTTCCCTATATGAGGGGCAAAAAAAAAAACCTACAGATCAAATAATTTCCTGCATGTTATGAGGGACAAGAAACTTCCTCAACCCTTTTTAGTGGAGCAAGAAAATGAGTTTGTGAATTTAGAAGCCTGGGTTACTGCTCTGTCACAGCTTCTATCTAGCATGGAGCCACAGGCCATTCAGAAGATAGAGATGCTAAGATTTATCTCCTGAATTACATGTAACACCAGCTAGCCATTGGGAAAATAGTCCAGCTTGTGCTGTATTTTGAAACTGAAAGATTACTTTCTTGGGGAATGGCTCATTACTGAGGACCCAGTCTATCAGTACTTCTGAGTTTTCCCGAGGGGAAGACTGGTAGTAAGCCTACAAAACAAGGGAAGGAGGAAGTAGACCACTGAGCCTGCAGTGCCCATCAGCCTGTTTTTCGTGCTCTACTTATGAAAATAAAGTCTTTGGCTTTATGAAATTAGCAGTCTTTGTATCTTCTGATGTTACAGTTTAACACTTTAAACAGATCTTGGATATAATTAGTTTCTGACCATTCTGTTACTGTAGAGAACCACATGGAAAATTTAAGGCCACAGACATTTTCTGTGTAAGTGTCTTATAGCGATGTATGTGTGACTTGAGAGAGCATGTGCTTGTTACCTGCCTTGGGGAAAAAAATGAATGACGCTTGATACACGTACTGCTTTATTTTGCAGGAGAGACTTTGCTTGCCTCATCACATTCTGGAGGAAAGGGGTCTGGTGAAGGTTGGCCTCACAGTTCAAGCTCTGCTTGAATTGCCTACGTTGAAAGTATCTCAGCTTTCCTCTATGTGACATGACTTCTTGGAAGCTAGACAACTTACCGTTCGATCTGTTGATTTGGATTGCTCTGAGGCAGTTCAGCTTCCTACGTGGGAACATCCAAGCCATCAAAAACTAATATCTGTCCGGATACTGTAGAGAGCCTTACTTTGGAGTTGTACATGAAAACCTTGGAGTCAGCTGACAGTGAAAACAACATAATAATTATCTTTTTTTCTTATAATTGGATGCACAAGAGATTGTGGTAGCATCAGGTTTTCTTTCCAGTTAATTTAAGTTAAAAGCTGCCATTTAACATCTTGCAGTGTTACAGTTAAATGTTGGATTTGTTTTCCTACATTGAAAAGGTTGTTTGAATTATTTTAGAAGTACAAAGCACATGCATCCCCCCTCACTTTGATCTTCGAAGTCAATTTGATTTAAAGGCAAGACAAAAATGTGGTGATGGTATGATGGTAAAAACACGAGCAACTGATCACTTGTAATACCCTTTGATTCTCTCAGAAAGCTTAATATTTGCATTCTTTAGTTTTTGCACTCCTGATTGTAACTTACTTCTAACATTGCCAGTATTTAGTCTGAGTGTATGGTGATTACACAAAACAGCATACAATGGGAAAAGGACACATTTTATTGAGTTTTTTCCAGTCTTCTTAGGTTGGTGCCAAATATTTTTTTTCAGTTGTACTGTAGATTGTTTACATGTGAAGTGCCTGTGTAATTGATAACTCTTAATAGTCTTAAACATTTTTGAAATTTCTTTGTTTAAAATAGATAAAATGGAAATTTTTAAATATTTTAATAGTTTTTTGTAAGATCAGTAGGTGAAGATTTAAGTAATACTTCACATTTTTGATGTTGGGTGTTTTAAGTTTGCACAATTTAATTGGTTATTTTGTTGTCTAATAATTAGAAAATACTGTAAATACTTTTTATTTATGATATTTAATTTGATAATACCTAATCGCTTTTGGTTTAATGTATTATTGGACAAAAAAAAGTTGTCTACTTTTCTCTGTTTGGGAAAAACAAATATACACAGTGAGTAAGACATGAGGACTAGCGATGCATACAGAGTAATTTAGGACATTTTGATAAAACTGCCAAAATCTCAGGTTTATGCTGTGACTTTCAGGATTTTGTGTAATATTGCTCCTGATCTCACGTTACATTTTTAGAACAGGTATATCCATAGTTTAGTCGGGAATATCAGTGTTTATCTCTTTATTGTTTATGGGATTTATTGTTTATGGGATTTATTGTTTAATTTACACAAATGTGGCATAGCACACAAATCACTTTGTACAAATGTCACTGTGCTGAGACATTAGACTTTTCTGGATAAATGTGAAAAAGGAAAATTTCCACTGTGGTGGTTTTTTGAAACTTCTGAGTTTATGTATTTGTTTGCTTCTGCACAAATTCGTGGTGTTTTGAGAACTTTCTGAAACCATACACAGTTGTTCTTCTCCAAACAAATTGCAAATAATTTCATAATTGTAGTATTAAATCTGTTCGCATTAGTTTGTTCTTCATGAATCAGTAGCTTAATTTAAAAAAAAAGTTCTTACTGTCAGAGATTTTCTATTTCAGGCTAAGTCAATTTTGATTGAGGGGTATGTTTGCCAAGCATGTAACGAGATTTTATTCTGTTCTTTCCAACTGATCAAGGCCCTATCTAATATAATTCATCAAAGAATGAGGGAGGGGTATCATTTACTTCTTGCTTCATTTACTACAGTCCTTATATCAATAGCTGAGAGGAAAAACAACTTTTTTCTGATGACAAGTTATTCGTTTTAAAGATAAAATATTTTTAAATCCATTTAAACAAGTGGATTCATGTGTAATAGTTAAAAACCACTGTTGTTTATATAGTGTTTTCTTAAAATACAGAACATGGAGAGGCTGGTGTAAAACTTCATTTGCCAAATCCTAGATACAAATCTTAGGTTACATAAATACTTGTTTAAGGAAACTGGATTGCTTTGACCTTTGAGATATGGTATTTCATATCTCTCTAATTGGTTTTTAAATCAATCACATAACACTCCTTTTAACAATTTCAATCTCTATTTTTCAGCAAAGGCAGGATCTGAAATGTCACACTAAGACTAAAATGAGAAAGTAATATAATTCATTAAGCAAAATGCTTGTTGCCTCCTCCATTTGAAGAATACAACCCTTCAAAAAGAAGTAGTGTATTTCAGTTCCTTGCTATGGTATTGACAACAATGACAAAGTTCTATTTGAGTATGTTTGGCATAGGATTGTTAACTGTAAATTGTGACTTTCAGATATCTGGCTTAAACTGAGCTGCACTTTCATTGTCATATTTAGATGTTTTCTGATCTTAAAGTAACTTTATCAATTTTCTTCTAGTAGGAAAGAAGTTACATCACAGTGTAGACATCTAAAATTCCCTTGATGTAGCACGCGAGATGTTTACCATTTTTTTAAGCTTAGGTTATTTCCTAAGTAGCTTGAAAACAGGATATGAAATTAATGTACTCATTTTAAACTGTATCTCTGAAGTTGAAAACTACTAAAATAACAATTTTTATTTTTTTTTTTAGTATTCTGGAGTTCTTCACCACAAACTTGCTAGAAACAGGCTTGCTTTGAAAACATGCATTGGAAATTGTTATGGCCTCCTTCCTGCTTATGGGGAAGGATAATCATGATTCTTGCAGGGCTTCCTTTGTAGCATTACAAAGATTAAGGTCTTCACATATCTTTAGGAGCAATCTGAGAAAAGGTCCACAGTGTATGGATGAATCATTTCTCATCTTTCTTTAATAATAATCTAAAGCCTTGCTACAATTCACTGTTCCCATTGTGGTTTTTTTTTTTAGGAACACCTGCAAAAAGATGCTAAAGTTTAGAATTTTAAGTTTTAATTTTAAAGCAGCCAGTGGGAATTGTTGCTGTCTTCTCTGTAAAAGAATTTGTCTGCTATTCCCTTTCTCCCTTTCTATTTGATTTACAGCATCTTCTTATTTATTTTTGTTTGTTCACAGATCTAGTGACTTCACACTGTTCATTACTGCATGGCACTTTCCTCCTTCCTCTGTACTTTTTTTTTTTTTGAAAGAAATCGCTCCAGTGGCATTGGTGAACTAATGGCGATTCCAGAATCCCTGCTCCCAACATTTCGTATGTTTGAGATATCTTTTTCCTGTTTTATTTAGGATGCAGTGTCATTACTTAATACTTGGTACAGCTGATGGGATGGTTAAAAACAGACCTGTTTTAGTTGCTCCATTTTTACTTTGGATGTAAAGCAAAGTTAACATTAAAAGCTTTAGGAAACTTCATTAAGGTTTCCTAAATTAAGAGGTAACTAGGTAGAGTGCTTTTGTATTGTGAATGCTATACAAAGTTCCTGCAGTAATGTCGTATGAACTGTAAATTACAGAGTAAATCACCTTACTGACAAGGCTTCTGGCCTTGTGTATTTTTTCTAGTTTTTATGTCATTCGATGCAGTATGTCGCACGTGAGTGATCTTTCATTTAAGCAATAATGTCCCATATGTAGTGAGAAATTAAAGCAGTGGCATTAAAATAACTGTAAAGTGTGATGACTTCCCACGTAGGATCTCAGAAATGCTTCACATCTATTGTGTAACACTGCCAATCCAGTGTGCTGGCAGGGCCACTGCTGGGGATGCAGAAAACCATCTATACCCATGTTTCTGGAGGCCTTCCAAAATATAACCAAGAGCTAAAATTATTATAAAACATAGAGGAATACATTTGAAACAATAAATAACTATGACATGAATCATCACAATTGCACCGAGATCAGTGCAAGTTTTGCTCTTGACTTCAGTAAAGATTTCACATTTTTGGTTGATGGCAGAAGACCATAGCAAACATGGCTTGAACTTGTTTGTCACTATTGTAGTGTCAAATTATTGACTAAAAACAGTGATCTCTGGTAAGACAAAAGAAGCTGTAAAATATTACACTGATTCATTTAATACAAATTTTCTGATATGCCATATACAGTATTAAGATAGTAGGAAAAATTACTTTGAAGCACAACTTTCATGCTGTGGGAAGAAGTTACCTCAATAAAATTGCAGGTGAGGACTACCATCAGTTATTTACTGCACTGAAAACTTTATTTCAAATATCCTATCATTTAGCAGCAGTCTTCTTGGGTTTTGACATAAATCTGTAGCCAAATTCAAGCAAAAAATGGAACCACATCTGTTTTCACTAAAACCAAATTTACACGTGTTGTCTCAGTATTGAAGAGAAGGACAAAGGTCTGGCACTTCTTCCTTCTGCTGATTTCTTAAATCCTTGGATGAAAGGTAGCTGCTGTGCCTAATACAGCTGCAGTCTGCCTGTCTCGGAATTGGTCTGTATACCAGTGTAGAGATAAAGCACATTAATAATTCAACTGATTTCACCTGAAAGCAACTTGTGGGAGATTTTAGCACTTTCTGCTGATAGGAGATGATTTTGTATTCGTAAATCAAATTTCTTGTTTTTGTCACTAAGCCAGGCTAATGTGTGTTTCTTTCAAGAGGTACATCATATTACACAGTGACCTCTACTTGAAAAACAAAAGCAAATTAACAAAAACGCCACCCCAACACACACAAAACTGGCGGAATATTTCCTGTTTCCAGGTGACTCTCGAATAAAAAAGAAGTCATTAAGACCAGGAATGGGAAGGGGCAAAGTATAGTTGTTCAAGGAGAAGGTGCTCTGAGTTGATTTCACATTGAATCACTTCACAATGAAAAGCCTTTAGATTGAGTAGAGTAAGAAATAGATGTTTTGTATGTACTTCATGCTGAGGGAGGTGGATCCTTAAGTACACGGAGCTTTCCATAGAGGTTACAATAACAAGAAATTTGGCATCTTTGTTTTCCCAAAGGCTGTATATTTTGGATAGCTCTATTCCAGTGCTGCAGAAAGTATTGTTGATTGTGCAGAGAACATTGCCCTTTCCAAGCCTCGGGTAGGGTACCTAGCTGGTGCCATTTGCACCACCCTCTGGCTTTGTAATGACGAGACCAGCCTCTGTGGTGGAACTTGTGAAGGAAATGCCTCCTTGGTTCATGCTGCTGCTGCCTCCTCCTGCATAGGCTGAGAATTCTTCTAAATAGATGTTTCCAGTCAGAATAAAAACACTAAGGAAAGCAATAACTTTACTTGAGAGTACTAGATAAGCAGATATTTACCAGTATTTAACTTCCACTGGCAAAGAATGTAGTGAGACAGAGGAAGCTTGCTCTAGGAACTGCAGAGCTTCACTGACTGAAATTGCACCATGACCAGGTTAGTGTCACTTGTCCTCTCGTGTGAGTGAATCAAAACAGTAATACTGTTTCTTCTTCCATACACAACACACTGTGGGAAATGTGTAATTCATTTACAAACGGAGGGAAAGGTGAACTGTATTTTTATTTTTAATCAGGAATTTTATGGCACAGATCTTTTCGGTAAAATAAATATGAAGATAAATAATTTTTCTCTTCCTGTGAAGAGAATTTCTGCTGATCTTGACTGTTAAAACAGGGAACGTATGTGATTAGCTGAATTTTAGTTTAAACTTGCAACTGCACAGGAGCAGTTCTGGCTTCTGTGTTTCTTACATAATAAAATGCCACTTTATTTGTCTTTTAAGTATTTCACATAGCAGAATTCTGACATTATCTTGAAGTTGTGGCTATATGCAGTATTTGTTCCCTCATTGGTTTTTGACTTTTTTTTTTCTCTTAACATGGGAGGCAAAGGGAGGCAAAATTGCTATAAGCTGCCTGATTAATTTCTATGGAAGGAATACAAGTTGTTGTAAAAATGACATAATCAGTCATTTTTAGTTCAGATGCTGTATAGCCAACTACATTTTCCAAGAAAAAAATTTAATGTGGTTTTTCCATACACGCTTCAGAATACTAATTTTAAAACAAAAAAACCCAAAAAGTCTTTTCAAGACTCCTTTAGTATCTTAGCAAATATTAAAGGAGAAGAATAGCTCAAAATGACAGCAAATGTAATTGTTTTGGCAAACTTTCCATTCTGTCACTGTTATGTTTATGGTTGGACTCAATGATCTTAAGAGTCTTTTCCAACCTAAATGATTCTGTGATTCCATGACTTCAGTGAAACCAGAATAGTTCCCTCAATAATTTTGTAACTGAGCTACAACATGAAGTCAGTCATTTAAAATTAATTCTTGGCACTAATGAGGATTTCCTCACTTCTTTCAAAATTGTGTGAAATAAGGCAAGTGTGGGTTGTTTTTTTCCCCCACAACAGTTTTATGAAGGCAGATTGTGAAATGGAGAATATTTGGAAATAATCACAAGGACAGTTTTTTGTTTTGTTTCATTTTTAAATATGAGTGAACCAATGAAATCTTTCCAGAATTGCTGTGTTTGTTTAGGATTTAGTTGTGCCATTCCTGGCATGGGAACTCCCATTGTTCAGTATTAATATGCTTTCTGGAGCATGTGCAAGATTGTACTCTTCCCGTGCAAATGTTAATACAGTTGTGTTTACTGAATCGATGTGTTTCATGAAGCATTGCTGCAACTGTGGGAATTCCCAGCTGCAACTGTTCACGTCCGTTGTACCAGCAGGTAATGCAAGGCTTTGATTCCCATGAGGGGCACATGCAAGTATTGCAAAAGAGTTGTTTGGTGGATTACGTTGGGAATAATGTGAATACTTTTATGTAATGTGTAGAACAAGGAAAATGTGATTGCTTTACCATTATCATTTAGTTGATATTAAGTTATTTTATTATGTAACTCATGATTCGACAACTCGGAAAACACAGTGTAACCAAATGATCAATATGTAAATGTGTGCAGGAAATGACAAAAGTAGTTCTGAGGCACAGTTGGAGTGATCATTTTAAAATAGATGCTGAAATTGTGTATATACTTGCAACATTTTTGATAGTGCATTTAATTCATTTTGTGTTTCATGTTATTTTCAAGTGCATCTTCCACACTTCTGAAGATTGTCTACTTGTACAATACTGTATTAAGTCTTTTTTCAGAACTTCCATTATTGCTGGAGCTTCCAACATATATGTTTCTTTTGAAAAATGTTCATACTGTTATTTTTTGTAAATAGCGTTCTGTATTAAATTTGCATGGATAAAACCCACATTTTCAAAACCAGTGTACATACTCTGTATAAAATACAAACTGTTTCATAACTTTCATGTAGTCAAGTTATTTGATTTGATTTCACTTCAGTTTTTATATATTTGTAGTAAATAATGAGAATTTGTCGTATGTTCGTTCAGTGTCTGTGTTGCTGTTTTGATAGATAAGGGGCCTGACTCATTACGTATCAGGAAATATGTTATTTTATAGTGACAAACAAAAGAAATGTTAACTCTTCTTCCAGCGAACTATAGGACACTTCTACATATGAAGTATATTAGGACTTTGGTTTTGGCCAAGAGGGACAGTGGTGGTGAGCATAAGTGAAGATAAAAATGCCTTCTCATGTGGCAGGGTCTTTATACATTTAAACCCTTTCCCATCTTAAGGTGAAAACCACCCAACGTCTGATAGCGTGTATATTTGGAACAACATAGTTCTTGAATCTTGCTGGTAATAAGTTTAATCCAGCACAGAAACTCTTACTGACAGAGGTGATCGGCTTTCCTTCCACTCCCTGGGTGGAGCACAGACCAGCTTTTGTGTGGTTTGCAGGCATTAATTGCTAGATCCAGCATTAGGAAAACAGAACTGACAGCTTTTGGAGCTGAAGTTAGAATTCTAAATGAGTTCTAAAGAGAATTCTGTATGATGAAATTGATTTTTACTTAAATTCTTTCTGTTTATTTAGAGATCTGGGCAATTCTATTATTAGACCTCAATACTGAAAATAAATTTTCTCTTTAGAGAGTGTTTTTCCCTGTGAGACTTTTCATTCTGCACCTGCATGCACGCAGCTGTTTCCTGATGAAGCACAATTTGGGACATAAAGCAGAAATTGAGAAACAGCATTGCAAAGAAAGTGAGCACCATCCCTTAACAAAGATGTCTAAACAGCTGGAACTTTTTTTGCAGTTATTGATGAGAGGTTTGTGGTTGAAATGTTCTGTGAATCTGTTGTTCAGTTTCCAGCTATAACGAAAACTTCCCTCGTATGAAAAGGCCTTTTGTGTCTACACGGGGAATGACACCATGTGCAGAGACCCGTGTTCCAGAGTAGACTCCATGAGCCATGAGCTTCCTGTCAGTCCTTGGCCATCTTCAGGGGGAGGGGCACTGTTGAATAAGGGAAGAGTTATAAGCAAAAAAAAAAAAAAAAAACAAAAAAAACCCGCGATTTTCATGTGAATTTTGCAGTTTTTCTCAATACATCTCATGAAGCTACGCAGGGTAGTGGCTTTTTTTTTTTTTCTTTGAGCTTGGTAAAAAAAAAACAACAAAAAAACGCGATTTTCATGTGAATTTTGCATTTTTTCTCAATACATCTCATGAAGCTACGCAGGGTAGTGGCTTTTTTTTTTTTTCTTTGAGCTTGGTACATTTGATCAAGGTGCCACAATCAAGTATATTCCTTTACATTTAGATTATCAGCTGTGGATCATGTGGCTCAGACATGGTCTTTTTCACTGAGTCATGAGGTATTAAGTGTTTTGTAAATGGCAGGCTCCAGCTCCAAACAAAGGAGTTTACACCACCTGCCTTGGTGAAAGTGTCTGCTGCTGGCACAGCCTGCGTTAATTGTCCTTGCCCATGGCAGGGGGGTGGGAACTCGATGATCTTTAGGGTCCTTTGAACACCTAGCCATTCTAGGATTCTAATTCCAGCAGGATTTGAGAACTAGTGGCACTGAATATATTTATAGATCTTCATGGCAGTGCTTCCCCCACCCAGTGATTCTTCAGTAGTTCTTGGGTCCAGATAGGTCTTGCTGACAGCAGCAACCTTTTCACATGTCACCCTGAGCTTATACAGCTTCTGTTTCCTAAATCAAAGATGGTGAACTACTGCTAAATAGAACTTTATTTTCTGTTCAACCTTGAAATCTGCATCTCCCTCCATAGTCTGTCAGATACCTGCAACGTATGTTCTCATGCTGTGTCTGCTTTTACAGTCTCTCTTCAGTGTCCTACTTACAGACCAGTTGTACATCTTACTGTCTTCAGCTGCTGGTTTGCATTGGTTAAGATCCATTGTTAAGACTGTAGCCTTTTAATTTTCCTCTCTGATGAAGATGTGTCTACACCAGTGATGGATATAACTACAGTGCCCCAGCCTGGCGCTGCTGTTCTGATACTCTTACTTTGTGGAAACTGTAGGAGTGTTTTTTTTTTAAAAAAAAAAAAAAAATCAGCTCATCCATGATTTCACAGAGTTCTCCTGTTTCTGGTTCTGTGTTCAAACACATTAGTCAGTTGCTCTGAGTGGCTACAGATGTCACTCAAATGGCTGAAATATTTTTTAAAAAGTTTGAAGTTCAATGTTTCAGTGACTTTAGCAAATTAAACCTATTTGCAAAATGTGTATGCAATTAGTTGTGGTTTTAATCAGTTAGGCCTCATTAATAGTGGAAATCTCATACTAATAATTTGATTATATAGCCAAAGAGTAGATCATAATACAGATATTTAGTTTTCACAGCTAAAACACATTGCCTTTGGAACTGAACAATGCATAACTCAGCACAGTAGCTCATAGCTACTAGTAAGGGTGATATACGAAGAATTAGAACATGTTAACTTTTCCGAAATTCACAGGTGATTGTTAAAGGTTTGACTTTGTATCATCTTAACATAGTTTTCATTATAGTGGGGAAGTAGAACAACTAGACTGTATGTGGAACTTCTGTAGGTTTTGGGGTTTTTTTTTAGCTAACATTCAAATGTGACAAACGTACTGGAATACTTGTATTTTTCAGCAACTCAATAAACATCTATCTTTGGAGTATTATAGCTGTGGCTCTATTATAATTATTAACAAAATTCATGCAACTTTTCATATATATATACAGATAGATACTGTGTGTGCGTGATCTCTAGATCCCTAATCTGATGTTGGAGAAATGATAAATGATTTATCCAGAGAAAACCATGTGTTCTGTGGCAGCTGATCTTGTAATGCCTCTGCTTATATACGTGGTTCTGTGGCAATGTCCATGATAATCACCTCTACTACTATATCCATACAAAGAAGGAAAACTAATTTCATATCTAGGAATGCATGTGTGAGACTATTGTTTATACCACCCTGGCACACGGCTATGAAAGCTCATATCAGCATGGGGACTGCAGGAGACCAATACTTTTTGAATCTTCGTCTTGACATCTTCCTAACCCACTTGCCCGTGGCACTGCATTTCTCTTGTGTATAAGAAAGTCTATTGAAGGTGGTTGCTGGAGGTCTTGGGGCTCACTGCTCCAGTGAGTTTAAGGTGCAACCTTCCAGAGGACCATCTTCTCCCTTACTCTCATCCCTTCGCAGGAGATGGCCCCAGTGCCAGTGGTGAGTTGTGTCATTAAATGGCATACTGCTATTTTTATCTTCCATAAAACTATTAGAACTACATTACATTTGCTGCTCTTCAGCATTTCAAAGAGATTCATTGCTTTTTCTCTTAATGCATTTACAGGTTTGTGGGGTTTTTTTTCTGCTTCAAGGTTAGTGTTTCTTTGAAATCCTTTTGCAGCTTGACTGGGAAATACTGGTATCTTAAGTGTAAATGTTATTAATAAGAATATGACATGGAAGATAGGTATGAATTTATGAACTGATGAGACATTGTTCATTTCAGACACTTGCTTTTGATCTCCAGAATCTTCTGTTCTCGTAATCAGGAGAAGGAAAAGCAACAGCAAACCCTATGCTTCCTAGCATAAGCTTCCAAGTGCATGAACTTAGGAAAAATATTTGATAAGACAAACCATCCCACACACTGTGTTTTCTATAGCCCCTAAGAAACTCAAGCAAAAGAAAGGAGGATTATCTCTGAAAACTTTCAGTGACATCATTTGGAAATGGATAAGTAGTATATAATTTGGTCAGAGATAATGTTTGTGTTAAAGCTGTTCTCAGCTGATCAGTGGGTGATGTGCCTAGCTTGCACATTCCACTGTGTACTGAAATGGTGAGTTCGTTCTGTTCTTTCTCCAGTGAGACATTTATATGATGATGAAATTAAGATACTTCTGCCAACAGTGATAATTTTGTGATTCTTTGGCTCAAGCAACATAAACTTCTATTTCCTGGGAACATCAGTTAAATGAAAATTACATTGTTTCTGGTGAAAGGGTGGGGGAATTGTCAAACCATTTCCTTCCTCCTGTCTTTGCAAACTAAGGACTGCAAAAGAAGAGATGTAGATAGAATTACTACTATTGGACCACCCCAATGAATCACAGGTGCAGATGGAGAAAGAAAATTCTCCCCCATCTGTTGTCTTTCTTGGACTTTTACATAAACCAAGAAAGCCTTATGCACAGAAGGTTAAATTTAGTTTCTCTCAATAGGAGATTTTTAAACCTGTATGTATTGTTGTCTTTTTAAAAGCAGCAATGAATTAATGTCTAAATTGACAGGTTACTCTTAACCTCAAAATTGGTAAAAACATGCAGATATTTTTAACTTTCTGATGGACCACATCTGTTTGACAATATTGCAGCTTGAATTTTCCTGTGATCACTTCTGAGTGCCGGTCATGCTCTGCCTACATGCATTGAGCCCCCTTTATTTCAGTAGCAGAAGTCTGCCGCTCCACTCTGATCTCCAGGAGTGCAGAGCATTCTGCTGTTCGTCACTTTTTCATCTTGTTTTTACAAAACACCTTTATTTGATGTCACCGAAGCTGTTACCTTTGCAAGCTTATAAATATGAAAAACAAGCAAAGGAATTGGAACTGACAGGCAGTTAAAAATTCACATCTGGGTTGGGGTCAGGGCCACCTAAAGGGGTTTCAGTTCTCCATCAGCTTCCAGCAGTGTCGCCCAGTGTCGCTACGCTCTCTGCATCCCTCCACCCGCTTTCCAAACTAGGTGAGCTCCATACCTTCCTCCTCCATAACCCTTCCCTTGACGAAGTCTAGAGCTTGGTCTAAAGCTAAAATGTGTCTTGTTTACATTTTAAACCAGTTGCCTGACTGTGAGGCATGTTTGACCTATTTCTACCCAGAAGGCTTGACTAGACTGTTTCCTGAGATCCTCTCCAGCCTTGGCTCTGCTCTGCTCAGGCTGGCAGGCATCTGCTCGTGCTGCAGCTGTGAGCATCCTTCCGCTCTGCATCCGCAGTGTGCTGCCCTGTTTGCCGGCTCATGGGCTCCCAGGGGCTGTGCCTCGGGAAGAGCTGGCTTTAGACAGCCGTGGGGGGTGGTTTGTGCCAAATCCAATGATTTTTAAAAATTTTTTTTGTAGTTTTTTTGTTTGTTTGGGTTGGAGGGGGGGTGTTTGGGGTTTTTTTTGTTGTTGTTTTTTGGCTTTTTTTTTTTTTTTGGGAAATGGATGGGGAGCACACAGGCACTCCTGTCAGCTGGCAGAACAGAGGGTGGGGTGTTTCTTCCCAAGTAAGTATGCTCTGACATTTCAGAAATGAGCAGCTGGATTGATATGAAAATGTATCTCTATTGCTGGTTAATTTGCCAGGCATGCTGTGATTTCGATGGAATGAAGGAATCCAAAGGTGTGTTTGCCCTGCCCCACACCACACTGTTTAGTTAAGCTCACAGTTTTGAGCGGGCAGTTCATGTGTTGTGCTGCCATGAAAAGCACCCACAAAAAAGTGCTGCTGCAGGCCAGAAATATTTTAAACAGTGTAGGAGACAAATTTAAAATCAAAATAAGGCATTTGAAATTGGGCTGTCAAAAGTGATTAAGAGCATGTTTACTTGCTCTCTTTTTTTTTTTTTTTTTTTTTTTTCCCCACAGCAGGAAGAAGGCAGTGGCTAACTTGTATTCTGTTGAGCAGTCCTTCCTGGTGGGAAGGAACTTCTGACCTCTGATGAATGTTTTCTGTGCCAGACATTCACAGACAGAAAACCTAAAAGTATGGGAAAATCTGTTTTATGCTTGATATTCACAGACTATAAAATAGGGAGCCAATGAGGAACAGATGGTGCAGGCTGGAAGACAGGCCAAGGCAGTTTCCCTCGTGAGCTGTGGCTCATTTGCCTCCTATGAATCAACCACCCTTTTGTGCTGGGCAGCCCCCTTGCTTCTCCCTCCAGCCTCTTCTCCTCCCCTCCAGCACGCACACAACCCTTCCAGTATTCCCAGTGCTCTCCTTTCCACTCCTCTGCCCAAGGCAGGGTGGGCACCAGGCTGAACCTGCAGCTCTTGGCCCAGCATAGGCAGCAATAGCATCTGCCCATTGCTACCTGCAATCCCAGCCTGTGTCATTAAAGGAAATGTCCTGGAGCAGTGAAGGCATGAGCGTTTCAATGGTTGGATGTCTGTGAAGACCCTTCCTACTTAACCCACATATTGTCAGGAAAAGGATTTCTTCAAACCCTGTTTATTTAAACACAGTTTGGTTTATAATGAGCCATGTCATATAATGGTTTCGACTGAGCCAATGTATGGATCAAGGGACTTCATGTCTTGAGGGACTTAGTGGGAAGTATGACTTCACTAAGAAAGCATCAGAGAGTGCCTCTGTTCCCACAGCGCGTTCCCAGGGTCCTTCTGCAGAGGCAGCTGCTGCAGGACTGGGAGATGTTTCAGAAGATTCATGGTTATAGTTGTATTAAAAGTATATTGTAAAGTCACTGGTCAGTCAACTTGTGAGGAGTTTAGGAGAGCATAACTCATTTTGAGAAGAGTGTGGATTGCTGCACCAACAGGTTTAAAGAAGGTCTTTTACAAAAGCAGGCAAACTACTGAGATCCTGTCCTTAAAATAAGTGTTTTTGTTTCCTCTGTTAAGAGAAATCTTCCTCCACCAGCTGAAATCCATCTTGTAAGTGGCAGTTGATTAACATGTTGATGTAGGATTTATTAGTGGATTTCTTAAAGCCTGTTGAACTATTTTTTCCCTGTTTGACATCTTTATAGTATTACTCAAATGTACAAAGTCAACTCTTAGTAATGTAGGGCAAGCCCCAACTACAGAGCATAGCATCAGTGAAAATCAGAAAAGGGGACAAGGATGAAGTAGCATGATGATCTTTGGGCTTAATCCCACACACCCAAAAGCTCCTGTACCCTTAGGAGTTCTGTATTTCTCAAGCATTAGCCTTAAAATGTTAGGTGTCAGCCAGTATTTTTGTGTGCAACATGCTCAAGCAGTCTTTAAACAGGTTGAGCCCTGCCTGCAGGGTGAAGCTGGGACACAACCTAGTTCTTTCCTACCAGTAACTGATGTGCTATTAAGCTTTCCCAACTTGGGTTTATTTTGGGAGGTGGCAGTGCCTCTGACAGTGCCCAAATGTGAGAAATGCAGTAGGAACACTGTATTATTTTTATTAAGAACCACACTCTCTCATGTTTTTCCTCACTTTGCATGTGGGCATAACCTTTATCACAGCAAAAGTGATAGTCTACCTCACGGAGGTTAAACTGAGAATTTGTTGCAGAACCTGGCAGGGTGACAACAATTTGTGACAGAGAGGTGCCACGCTCTGGTCTCCTGCTGAGAGCTGGAAGGGGGCAGCTTTCCAAAGCCCTGGTTTGCAGCATCCCAGTAACCTGAAATTACACAGCAGGGAGTTCAGGCACTGATACCTGCCCACTGTGTGCCTGAGGAGCCAAATCTGCATCCAGCCGTTACTGGGGTGGGGACTTTATTCAGGCAAACCATGAACATTGGGTCACACTTGACCTTCAGTTGCAGGAGTGGTGGTTTGGTAAGAGCTCTGCCTGCTCTGAAGTTGCTGAGTGGGAACCCAGCCACTTGTTTGCTTACAGGACTTTGCAGTAGTGTCTCTGCAAGGACTGAACCCATAAATCAGTGCTTTATAGCTTTCAGTAGTACCTTGATTCACCTTTTCACTAGACTGCTAACTGTACATTCTCCATGACATGAGATTTTTGGCGGTGGCATTTTAGCACTCCTTTATCCATGCTGAATCAAACACTGGTGATTTATGTCAAAGTTGATTTATTTCCTTAGATTTTTTACTCCAAAGTGAAAGGCTGTGATTGGTGCAAATGCTGCTCTGTGAGCCTCTCCAAAGGGCAAAGCCAACACAGCTCCTATTGAAAAGGATCATGAGGAGACTTGTGTGGGAATGGCCCACCGAGGGCTCTGGCTTTGGAAATCCGCTGTGCTTCTGTAGATCTTTGAGCAGTCATCTCAGGATCTTCAGGTCCAGTCATGGGGCCCCACTTCTTCATCAGTGTTGTAAATTGTTGATAAATTATATGGGAAAAACTGTCCCCAACATCCCAGGGATACCTCTGGCGAGAATCAGTCTCTCCCAGTAGCAGGGTGGGCAGGGGACAGTTTTCAAAGCAAGGCTCTGCCTTTCTAAACCCAGCAGAACTGGATTAGCCAGACCACCTTGTCACGAGGCTACTTTCTCGCACAGTAATGCTTCATACAGGGAGCAGAGCTGCAAACAGCTTGTGGCTCTCCCCTGGATTACCGTTCCTCTGCTGTTCTTTTCACTGTTACCTAATGTGGGCGTGTACAGGGATTTCAACGCTGCCAAAAGAGGCTGGTCTACCCCTTTTTTCCTAATCAAATTTCCTGTTGCAGAAAAAAGCTATGTAAGGGCATCCACAAGCCAAATTATATTGGTGAAATCTAACCTCCTCCTGATTTCACTGGCCAATAATCAAGAGATCCCAGTTGGCACTGGGGAAGACCAACCAGCTGTACCTGCAGCTCCCTGGAGAGCAGTCCTGACAGCAATTCCTCCTTCGGTGCTGTATTTTGTAGCTGAACTGCCAGCGTCTTCTCTCAGGATGAGGTCTGATCTCTCAGTCAACTCCATCGCATCAGTGTCACCTCTCCCTGTAACTGCTTGGTGTGTTTTTTTCCGTCTGCTGCATTCCTGTCTGAAATCAGCAGTCATCTGATCAGGACCTTAGTCAAGACATAGTTCATGGGAAATAACAATGGAAAGAAGCTTTTCCTCGATGAGAAGGAGCCTCGTGCCGTTCAGAAAGACCAACATTTCCCACTGGATAAAAAGTTAAAGTGTTTTACCTTCATTCACTTTTATTTTTTTCTTCTTTTTCCCAGAAACGAAGTAGTCCAGCCACCATCTGCCTCTGGAGACTTGCCCGCCCATAGCTGGGTTGCTGAGCGTTCCTTCCTTTAGGATGTGCAGAGCTGCAGCAGTCACAGCGTTGCAGGTGACGGGAGCTGGGAGACCTGCAACCTCCGAGACCAGCTGTGATTTTCAAGGTTTTCCCATCTGCTCACTGCAGAGCCCCTAGCCCAGACCCTAAACACCAGAGCCCGCAGCGAGCCACTTGCTGCCTGGCTGCTGGCAGTTTGCCTGTGACGTTGTCCCTGCGCTGGGATCGCTGCGTTACCAGCAGCCTTGCTGCGAGCTGGCTGGCAGCCAAGCAGGAGTCTGACAGAAGTTAGCTGGAACCAGTGTATTTCCACAAAGCACTTCAGTTCACGTTAATCTGGGTTTTCTGATCAAATTGCATCTTGTGGCAGGAAAATCCCTCGAACACTGGTGTGGGGCTGTTTACTACATCCCATGTGTGCGATGTGCTTACTCTGCTATCTGGGAGGGGATGTGGAGCCAGACGCCTGCCGTGGGCAGTGAGCAGTAGTTGTCTTCACTTCCCTGCTTCTTAATGTGCATCCTAGACACAAAACACTTTCAGGCTGCCTGTTCAAATGCAGCTGCTTGAAACTAGCTCTCTAGAAACAGGACTTTTTGTTGTTGTTCAGAACTTTTTCTTCCGTTTTGCTGTTGCTGTTTTCTTTTTTTTTTTTTTGGAGCTAGTAAATACTTTCATCTTGTGCGTTACCTGGCTGAAAGGACAATCCCGAAGTGTTACGGTAAGCTGTAACTGTGTGATCAGCGTTAGATCTCTGCAACTCACTCTCTGCTGCATTTAGCCAAAGGGGGGTGGGAGAATTTGTCTGCTTTATATTATGACTTTATTTTGTTGTGTGTTCTTGAAACTCAATGCAGCTGTTCAGGTGTAAGGCACAATATGGATTTATACATACCAGCATTTCTATATAAATTTGAAAGAGTTTTCTAGTGCTTCTTTCTTTTTTAGTGGTACTGATCTTTGTGTTCTTGAAATAACTTTGGTTGCATCTGCTCAGAGTTCACGGTGATGCTTGAATTGCAGATTTTCAGACAGGCACATTTGTACTTTATGTGTGTGTGTGGTTACATTGCTGTTGCTTGAGCCCATGTGTGTCCCATCCTTTGCCAGCCACATTGTAGCTATTCTGAAATCCTTCCTGTGGTCATTCCTAATTTAAAGTGTCCTCTCATATTTTCCCTTTTATGGGAAGATTTAAATAGCTTTTCATATAATCAATGGTATTTAGGCTTGTCCTAAATCAACATTGGCTTGCTAATAAGAAGCACCTTTCAACACCAGTAAGATCTTTATGTGAGAGGTAAAGGCTTGGGCTGCCATTTGCATTGGTGATCCCTGGGCACCCTGCAGGACACAGCAGGCACGGGAGAGCAGGCCAGCACTGCCATCCCCTCCAAAGGCACTCTGAGCTCCAGGAAAACTACCTGCCCCCATGGCAAATGCTGTTTTATATCTCTTTGGGTTGCAGCCCAGGGTTCAAGGACCAGCCAGTGATGATCTGGACCTTGTCCTTTCTCCTGCATTTGCCAGCTGCCCTGCTCATGCACTGACCCTGTGCTCGCCCCTCTGGCTGCCACCCTGCTCACGGCCGCAGAGGCAGGATGAGGCTCTGACTGCAAAGCGCCTCCAGGACTCACCAGCCACATTGTTATGGGGGGAAGGACCACTCCTCCTGGCCACCCTCCCACGGCTGCTTGGCTGTCCTGGGGTCCCTGCGAGATGTACCTGCCCCGTGTGCGCTGGTGACCCAGCAGTGACTAAGGGGGTGACGGCTGCTCAGCCCCCGGCTGATCCTGCCCTGGCCAGGGCAGTGGCAGTGCTGCATCCCCACCGGAGACGAAGGCAGGAGGCAAAAATGAAGTGAGCAGAAATTGCCAGATCCCCTGGCACCCCAGGCTAGAGCATTCAGCTGTATGGAGTATCTTTTACACTTATTATTCCCACTGCACAGTGACCATGACAGAAGGACCTCTGCCAACATCTCTGTAAGCTCTCCAGTACTCCACTAGGTGGAGCTTGAAGGAGAAGGAAAGGGAAACTTATTTTGCTTGTCCCAAGGGCTCAGAGGTTCACGGAGGAAAATTTTTAAAAAATGACGTAGAGAGGCAAAAGCCACGAGGTTATTCTTGTTTTAAGACAGCCTGAGAGCTGAGATGGATCACCGGCTCCTTTCGCTGTCGGTGCTGGTGCCGGCAGAGGTGGCTGGTCTCTGCACTTCAGGCATGCTGCTTTGTCCATTGCATCTCCTTCCCCATCCATGTTCCCAGGGCTGATCTGCAGTGTGCTGCACTGCTGCTGGGCTTGTTCTACCACTTACCGTGACAGCACTTCACTGAAATGTTTCTGCTTTCGTAACAACTCTCTAGACCTCTTTTTTAATTTAGCTATCTAATTCTGGAGCAACCTGAAAACAAGATTGGAAGGAATTACCACTGTCCTGTGAAACCTGGCATGTTAATTTAGGAAGATTAAAACCTACAGGCAGAACACAAATCTACTTTTGGGGGCAAATGCTCCTGGGAAAGAAATCAGCACAAGGTAGGGCAGGCGGACAGTGGGGAGTGGGATGCTGGTGCAATGCCTTCCAGCAGCAACATCATGTAGGGCGGCTGGGCTGAGGCCTGGGCATTCATCACAGGCAAAAGGCTGAGCGTGGCCCTGGCAGGACTCAGCTATCCCAGCAGGAGAGCTCTGAGGATGTGTCACGGTAAGTTCCCCTGCACCCCCACTAGTATTTAGCACTGAAGTAGCTACTGAAAGCCTGGCTGCTGTCCGTCAAGTCACTCTGGTGATAAAGCCACTCTTATGGAAATGCACCAGGCTCTCAGCATGTTGCTGTACCCTCTGGTTTTCCGCAGTATGTCAGCAGCCGTCCTGGGAGCTTGCTCTACTTGTTCCAGTAACTACAGCTCGAGCTGGGTTCAGGATTCCACAAAGATTTAGACCTGTGCTATTCCAGGTAAACTCATTTTTGCAGCTGGGCTTGAAGCCACGTGGTGGGAAGACTTCAGTCTTTCTTCAGAGAGCGTCTGCACTGGCTGGGAGACCCACGTATCCACCTGTGGGAGCTGATGGGTTTGGTGGGAGGAAGAAAATGTAGGTTGTTTTGTAACTCTTAATGAGCAACTGCATGGTCACAGCCCGGTGCCCAGAAGGCTGTGGTTGGCTCCTGCCTGACTCGCGGGACAGGCAGGGGAGGGCAGTGAGGATGGGAGCAATTTACCTTTGGACGTTTTCAGGTTTTCTGCTCCAGACAGGCTCACAGCTCAGTCTGGTGGGTATGAGGTGTTATTTCTGCCTACACTTGCCTAAGGAGCAGCAAGTGGTCCTGGAGCAGCCCTGGGCTTCCCAGGACAGGGCCAGCAGCTCCCACTGCCTCTGGGCAGCACAGCTCTGAGTCTGCAGACAAGGAGGAACAGGACGAACAGGGCAAATGGCACCTTCCTGGGGAGCCGGCATGTACAGATCTTCCCTGTAGACCCTGCATCCCCTTGCAGAGCCTGCTGTAGCCCCAGGACCCAGTTGCACCCAGTGCTCATGGTGCCGGGACCAGCCAGGTCTGCCAAGGGCAGCCATGTAGCAGAGCTCTGCCTGCACGCGTATGTAGGGTGGCTCTGTGTCCTCCCAGCTCCTGCTGGGAGCTGTGTCAGAGCCTTCCTGTTCTGGAGAGAATTTTTAGCTTCTTTTAATTTCTGTCTGGATGTATTTGTGGCCCGTTTATTAGCAGTTGTTGCTCTGCCAGGTTTGTGAATTCATTTCAGTTCTTCCTGTAACCCCCTGGTGCATTTAAAAGCAGAATTTGGGCTCCAGTGTGCCAGGCTGTGCTCCTGATTCCCTTCCAGCTTGCTGGTCCCCAGCATCCCCACCACTCTCCCTCTGCATCCCTGGCCCCAAGAATCTGTCTTTATCATAGTCTGGCTCCCAGATGCAGCTAAACCTGTTGGTCAATGCTATCTAATTCCTCGGGCTGCCTTGTATTTTTTTTTCTACAAAAATTTTATGTGCACTGGTGTGCCAGGGTAGAACCTAGTCACCAAGTTAATGGAAAGCTGCCACTGTGCTACAATAAGAATGAAAGTGTTCTCATAGGCTCTGCTAAACCCCCAACCCAAGCCCAGCTGCGTGGGAGGGAGAGTCAGAGCAAGTCCACGTGTGGGTGAAGGGCATGTGCAGGTTGGGGAAGAAATTACTCGAGCAGCAGCAGAAGATGACTCAGTGCGATGTGAAGACAGGAACCAGCAGGTTGTGGATGCTCTGGTCAGGGCATGCTCCTAAGGCAGGAGACATGCTCTGCACAGACTGTTTCACTGGCAATTACAGGAAACTGAGATGATCAGGATGAGTAAGGGGTGCCTCTTACGCAGTGAGGAACTTGCCACAGAGTAAGCTGAAAGGCAGAGGGAGTGCGTGACGTTTGGGTTGTGACAGGACAGACCTTTCTGGGAAGACAATTGATTACAGAAAGCAAAGATTTCAGGTGTGCCAGCTCCACGGCAGCTGCCTTCTTGGCTTACACAATACAGCCACAAGCAGCTGCTGTCCCTTCTTTGAGATGCCATATAAGCCAGGAGTAGTCTCCAACAGTAGCCATCAGCAGAGAAACAGGGAAAACTGAGGTTTCTACTCACCACAAGAATAAATATTGACACTGGGCATTGCTAGAGAGTCTGGATTCCTTCCATCCTTTCCTGAAGTCCCATGGAAGCTGTAAGTGTTTAATTTATTAATGCAAAGAAGAGTTTTTTCTTACAACACTCTGTCTGCTGCCACTGCCTTGTGCTCCTCTTCCTAGCGTGTCTCCTCGTGGTGACATCCCCTTTTTGGTGCCGTTCGTAACGCTGTGCTGGAGGCCACAGGTCTGCTTGGAATTGCTGAGTCTCTTATTCCAGTGCCTTGGAAAGAGCTTGTTTAATGCAAGTTGTCTAAAAGAGACTGGCTTCCCTGAAACATGAGGCAGTTAAGAGGCTTTTACAAGCCATTGATTTTTCATGCCACTGGCAATTTTAAAACCATCCCTTTGGATCAAATGAAACATGCTGTTCGATACCAAATTGTCTCTTCATAGCTGGAGCCTTTTAGCTTTTATTTTGTCCAATAGGAAGCTACTTCTAAACATGGAGCTGAATTGCAAAGTTGAAAGCTTTTATTCTAAATTCTCAGATCCCATTATTTTAATATAGGAAGGCACCAGATTGCTTGTCAGAACCAATTTAGCACAACTGGCATGAATGTATCAAATACATTTAATCCAAAAAGCATTTGTCCCATTTTTTGGACTTAGCTCCAGTAATGATCTTTGCTAACTGCTTTGCCATTTGCAATGTGATGTTTCAGCAATGATGCTGCTCTTCCTTTATTTCTTTGAAGTGGATTTAAAAAGAAAGTGCTTTTTAATTTCTGCATGTACCTGCCCAGCATATCTATCAGAGGCCAGCGACCCAGCCCAGGGGCTTCTCTGCTCTTTGAAATCTCTTATTGAGCCTGGATGCACCTGTACAAATCTGCCTTCTCTGGGCTTTCAGCTCTTTATTAATCTTGCCTCTGTAGAGCAGCTGTGAGGCTCTGGGACCTGGCCAGGCTCTTGGAGGAGGAGAAAGCTCCTGCAAGATGTTTGTGAGCTCCCAGTGACTCCAGGAGTCATTCACCTGGCTGACAAATCCTCCAAAAAAATCTCATTTTGCGCCAACCAGACAAGTCAGTGGTGCTTCCAAATACAGTTGTAATAGGGAAGGCAGCCACGAGAACAAGAAAAAAATCCCTGTGGCTTTGCCCATTGCTGGGCACAGGGCTGTCTGGCTGCTGACACCATGGGGCTGCAAGGAGAGGTGGGTGCTGGGCACACCAGCGGGTGGCTGAGCCCAGCCAGCGGCTATGCCAGCGGCTGCGCTCAGGGACGGCTCGGTGCACGGGGGTTTGCCAGGGCACCCTCACAATTGTGTGCGGGGCTTGCTGGTGAGCCAGAACAGATATATTTTTACTACCCCCTTCATCTATGAGCTTGTCATCACCTTATGTAGTAGTTTTTTGCAACTTAACCCCATTTGCAGAATAGGTAGTAAGGTGCAAATCACCTGCTTGTCCCTGCCCCGAGCTCAAGGCCATGAGGCTCTGGCCCAGCACATGCCGGGATTTGCCCTGTGTTTCCCATAGCTTGCTAGGGCATTGCTGACAGCCGCTGCCCGTAAGGTCGGTACTAGCCAAGGCCTGAGCATGTCGCCTTTGCAGAGCTGTGCCCTGAGCCACCGCTCTCTCGCCCACCTATGGGCAGTGCCTCCACTCAGCATTGCTGGAACAGGGCACGGAGCCCCCCAGCTTGCCCTGAGCCCATCTCCTCCAAGACCAGCGTGGGGACTGCATCAACACTGGCAGGGGCAGGAGCACAGCACAAGGATCAGGTACCAGCACAACAGTGCAAGGAGAGGAAGAGAAAAGCATCTGTAGTTTGCAAAGGGTGCTGGTTTAGACAGGAGGGCGGTGGGAAGAGGCTGGACGGGGAGATGCTTTTCAGCCAGAGGCTGCACTTACTGCTCCTCCCCGGCTGCTCCAGCGCTGCC
Source organism: Pterocles gutturalis (assembly GCF_000699245.1). NCBI lineage: Eukaryota > Metazoa > Chordata > Aves > Pterocliformes > Pteroclidae > Pterocles > Pterocles gutturalis. The sequence goes on from NW_010098191.1 coordinate 65,158, forward strand.
GGCTGCATCGTGGAGCCCTACTGTTGCAAAGCCCAACTATGCTTTTTCCATCCTAATTTTCTCAGGAACTGACCCAGTTCTAGCACTCAGGAACTGGCATTCACCCTACTAGCAAATGTTTCTCATCTGTTTAAAATGATCTGTCCAATGTGACATTTTCTGCACAAGTAGCTTACACAATGAAAATACATGAATGTTAAATCCTAATCTTGCATAACTCTGAAAATAGAGCCATACATTTACGAGCAGCAAGGGATGTTTTTCCCCCATCCTTTGCAGAAAGTAAGAAGGAAACAGCCAGCACTGTGCAATTGCAGTGAAGAGAGAACTCACGCATAACCTCCCCACCCCCCAAAATTCACAGGGTGCTCAACAGGGTTTTTACTATACATTTCTACTGCTTTTTGCTTTGGAAAGATGAAAAGCAAGGGGCTGTTCACCTGTTTGGTGGTCTCCAGTCATGGGCACAGCCCCCATTGCCTTCTGGGGCTGTTTCCCAACCAAATGCCACTGTGGATCAGGACAGGGGTGGGTCATGGGCTTTCTGGTTCCCCACTTCAGAGCTCCCCTTGCAACTGCCTTGAAAGTTCAGAAAGTTCAAAAAGTTCAGAAGTGCAAAGGATGGTCATGCTCTTTCC
>NW_010098191.1:65826-67582 GCF_000699245.1 Pterocles gutturalis
CCTGTCTTCACAGCATCTTATTGGAGCTATAACATGATGGGAACGGCTTCACACCTGAAAAGCATCCGTGCCTCCTCCAGGCCTGCACAGCCAACGCAGGCTGGCAGCGCCGCCCTGCCTGAGCACGTGTCTACCTGTGTGCACAGTGAAATGGAGAGTATAACTGGCAGGTGGAAAGGGGCCTGATCCTGCCTTTGCTGCTCCAAAACATTCCCATTGACTCCAGCTGGGAAGCCATAACTCGTTCCGGCATCAGTTCAAACAGCGATACCGTAAATCTTGCACAGGTGCTTGAAGGGCAGTTTTCTTCTTAATGAGCGGTGACCTTTTGATTCCTCATGCTGTTTCTCATGTTCTTAGTATGTCTGAACTGTTTCTCAATATGCCTCAGCCACAGCCCATTGCTTGTTGGGGCACGCACACTACAGCCCCACTCTTTCTGAAACACCCTTTATTGTATCTCCTGAAAGGGAGTTGCTGCAACCAACTTCCCTTGACTCACGCAAGGCAACATGGAGATGATCCACCCATGTAAGGAGCTGGCTGATCCTTTCGCACAGCAACACGAATCATGAGATGTTTTTTCAGAAAGGTGTATTCGGTACCAGAGCTCTCACCTGGGGCAAACCAGGTGTGGTTGAAACACCCGCTCCTTGCAAAGGGTGCTCCGGGCTGGGTGCAAGGGCGGCTCGCAGAGTGATGCAGGGAAGGAGGGATGAGGTAAATGGTGACAGGCAAGGCTATACGAGGTCATGTAAACCAGCTGCGCTGATGTGCCTAGCCCACAGGAGAGGAGTGAAGGGATGGAATTTCTTGTTAATTGCTGCCTTCCCAGCACAACCTCTCTCCTCCAGCTCCCCTGGGCCATTTCTTTGAATTACTGGGTTTTTGTTGGCCACAACCCTTAGATTTCCCAAAGTCCCTCTGACCTGAAGCTCTGCCATTCAGCAGACCCTCAGTTTTGTATTGTTGCACCATAGCTGCAGGTGCTGAGAAGTAAGCAGCCATGCCAGTGGGAATCCACTTTCTATAGCCAAGGCTGCGTGGACAATGTGAGTTTGTATCCTGAAAGGACTGTGTGTTTATATAGATGTCACCATGTTCTCCCACAAGCAGAGCTCAAGGAGTGGCTTCAATCTTTCAGAGAGATTGATATCTGTATCTATATCTAATCTATATGACATCTTGCTCCCGCCCATATATCTATCTAATCTATACCTATACCTGTATGTATATGTAAAAATTAAACAATATATATATATTACTTTTTTCTTTTTTTCTTTTTACCTGTAATCCATGTGCTTCCTGGCTTAGGGGGGCAGACTGGGCTGGTTCGTCCATAGGCCGTGATTCCTACCCAACTTCAGCATGAGATCTGAAGGAAGGAGAAGTTCCACTCTGCTGCTCTCTCCCTCTCAGTCCCCATCTTGCCTCCAGCAGACCTTCTCAGGAAGATAAATTTGTTCCTTTCAAAAATTATTATGACAACTGAGAAGACTTCTCACAAGCATTCCTACCATTTCTTTTTTTTTTGTTGGAGGGTGAATTAGAAAGGAAATTCTCTCTCCACTTTTTTTTTCTTTGTAGTTACCAAATACTGAAACAGGAAAGCCAAAAACACCGGTGATAGTTGCATAAGATGTGTCTGTTTGTTGGATAAAGCAAGGCTCAGGCATTCTGTTTTGTTGTTTTTTTTAAATGAAAATGTCATTGGTCTGAGGCGCTTCCTATGGCAAGAAGGTCAGTTGCTTGGCTG
>NW_010098191.1:67633-76575 GCF_000699245.1 Pterocles gutturalis
TGACGTGCCTTTGGAGAATGTGTTTAGCTAGCCAGAAACTATTTCAAATGAAGCCAATGTCATCCATGTGTTGCCATCCCCAAAAGTTACAAATAAAAGTCCTCTGGGAAATGATTAATCAGACTTGGTAAATGAGTAAAAAGGCGCCTGTGGTCAGCGCTCACCCTGCAGAGGGAATGCCAGGGCCCCACCAGTGCTCTGAAACCTTTCAACTCCCCTTTATTTCTCCAGCCTCCTTGCACACGTGCTGCAGGAACACTTTTCTGACACCGCACACCTTCCAGGGGAACCCTGACGTCCAGCCTCTGAATGGCTCTCCAGTGGCTTTACGCTCTCTCCACGGCGCTGGTGTGGGGCTGCGTGGTCTCCTCCTCCTCCTCCTACCACACTGCAGGTAAAGCCTGGCGTGCTGTTTGTGTTGCTGCCTAATGCATGCTTCACATTAACTCAGGTCCTTTACAAAGTCAGTCCTTCAAAGGAAGCTTTTCTTGTGTGTGTTACAGCAAGTATCTGATTTATAAACCCGCAATCAATTGTGTAAATATAATGGGTGTTCAGTGGATATTTTTCTCTGTAACTTCAAAAGAAGCAGAAACTGCCTTAGGTGCACACTGAATATATTGTTTGATATAGAGTTATCAAATATGAATACCACTTGGATACGTAAAGGTGCCTGAGTGTGGTCCCAGCCAGACAAACTGTGCTAGGTGTAAGAAACAAAAGGCTTATTCATAATTGGAGAATAATACTTTATTCTAAAAAAATACTGCTCTTCAAGCTGTCAGCCATGGCAATGGCACCTCAAGGGCATTTGGCTTCAAGCCCTCGAGCACCTTTTTGCTGCACTGCACCCACCAGCCCTTTTGGCCTCAGGTAGCTGGGACTTTGCACCCAAAAGCTTTCCTTATTCAGACCGAGTGTGAGCAGGTCTGGCCCTCCCTGCTGCAGCTGGTGCCCAGTAGAGAGGTGAATACTTGGCCAGGAAGGCACTAAGAGACCCCCTGTCCTACCAGCCAGCGTGCACGGAAAGCTGCCAGCAAACACTCTGCTGCCGCACCAAGGAAAGCAGCATTGCCTTGCAAATGAGTTTCTCAAAATACGAAAGTCATGTGGACCTCTCTGACCAGCACAGAGAAGTGCAAGCATAGAAGATACGGGGGTCACCTGGCAGGCTGCCATTTGTCCACTGGCAAAATAGGCAGAAAATTGCAAAACCTGCTGCTTGCACCACCTGAGGCACTGCATGGCATGGGGCGAGGCAGGGGGAGGTAGCTGGGGATAAGCAGCCGGTTCGTCATCCAAGCTGTGATGTTTGAGCGAGCGTTCATGGCAGCCAAGAGCGGGTGGCCATGAGGGCTGCAGCCATCTACCCAGTACATCACTACCTGACTCACTGTCATGCAAATCAGGTAGAGAAGTTGTTTGGTTTTGTTTTTTTTCCCCCGAGAAACATTCAGGAGCAGCTTTCCTTCAAGACTGGATAACGAAATAGAATATTTCTAGTCCTGCGTTCTGTGTGAATAAATGTGAATGATGTGAATGAGACTGGTTTGTCATGTAATATTGTGAAAATGAGAAACTGTAAGAGGCAGTGCTGACATTTAAAAAACAATCAAATCCCAGAATGCAAGCCACATCTCAAGAAGAACCTTCTCCATTCCCTCTGAAATTCAGTCAAAATTTATTTTGCAAGAATTGCTGTTCACAGTTGCAATTGTTTTGAAAAAAATATTACTGTTTTGTTCAAGCTCAGGATGGAAATAAATTTCAGAGCATTATCGTTTCCAGTCAGAAATTCAATTTTTGAGCAATCTAATCCTCTCTTGACAGCTTAGCACCAGGCTCAAGACAAAGGCTAGTAGCTTTTTGCTTCCTTGTTGGCACAGCTGCAAGGCTCACCATTTATCCACTCAGGGAGCTTCCCAAGCGCAGGAAAGTCCAGCTCCCGGCCCTGCCAGCAGATCTCCTTGGCCAGTCTGTTATGGAAACTGCACATGCCAGCCACCACAACAGGGTTTGACTTCAGGTGATGGTGTGCTGGCGATGTGGAAGCCCTCCATCATGCTGGCCCTGGTGGGCGCTCAGCCTGGGCTGGCTGGTGGGAGGAACAGCCCTCAGCCTTGCCTTGGCATGGCTATAAATGGCCATTCTGGACAAGCCACTCATTCATTTTTCAGCAGCTGCAGCTCTTCAAGTGCCATTCACACAGCCTTGCTATCCCCTGCACTGCTTCTTCCTTTGCTGGAGCCTTTGATGTTTGCGAAGACCCAGGAGGTGGGTGAGATGCCCTCACCTCGCGCCTGCTCTCACCTCTGATGCTCACCAAGAGCCCAGCCTGAGCGCTCTTTGCACAGGCAGGGCTGCCTGTGCCCTATTCCCCCTCCTCTGCCCATTCTGGGAAATCTCTGCCTGTCATAGCGTAGCAATATCAGACTCTTGTGTCCTGTGGGAACACAGGGCTGCTGAAAGCAAGATATTGCCCATGCAGGGCCATGCCCCATTGCCCCTGGAGCTGGAGCAAGCCCATCACCACCCTCTGAACCCAGGCTGCATTCGTGGGAATCACAGCTGGTGGGAGGGAGAGTGTTTTATTTGTTACACAGAAAAATACGTAAAATCTATTTTTTTTCCAAATTATTGTAGTCTGTTGATCCTTATCCCACTACCTTCCTAAATACATTGCCATGATATCCCACTTTGCCATCTAACGTAACAACAAATCTCCCATGGAGCTTTACATACTGGGAAAAGTGGGATCTTTAGATTGCTGCCTGTGATGTGTTTCATTTGTGAAAGTTTCCTTAGAAGAAATCAATCTTGCAGTGATGTTCTCTGCAGACTTTCCAAGAAGCACATTACGGTTTGATGTATATCACTGTCTTCCACTGAAAGATATTCTCAGGGTCTACTTTCATGACTGATTTATTAAAAAAATAAAAGAAAAAAATGGTGTAAATCCTGACAAAGACATGAAAAAGGTGGCAGAGAAGGCAGTGACCTGGAGGCCAGACTCAACCACAGAAGTGGTGGAGATGCTGGACTGACACTGCCAGGACATGGGCTCCAAATAACTGTGAAAAAAGTGTCATGTAGTGAATATATAAAAACCCAACTGGATAACCTCACCTCTAGACAGTGGAGAAAAATGACCTTAGATATTACAAAAATTTACTTCACTTGAACTAATAAAATGGAATAGCCAAATGGCTTTCTTCATGTGAATGACAGCTCCATGCAGATCTGGGCTTTTAGGAAGCATGTCTTACTACGGGATTCATCCATAATGTATGCTGATTTATTAACACGTGTCTGCATCTTAAAATAGCTTAATAAAAGCCAGATTGACTGTAAAAGCACTTTTTTTTTTTTGTATAAGTGATAGATATCTGAAATAAGAATCGTAACTCTGCTTTTCTGCTTCTGTATGGTTTTTTGTCTTGGTTTTTCATTAATCTTTATTATATTTGAAAGGAATATTTAAAGCAATATGGCCGATTTGTGTCTGTTATGCTTAAGGAATATAAATTTCCCTGAGAGCATGCTGTGAGCTGTCATCCTATGTTGGTGTACGTGCTGAACACGATGTTTGAAAGGATACTCATCTTGACAGTTGACAAATATCATGAGTTAAAAGTAAGCAAGCATAGAACTTGAAAGGTCATCCCAGGACAGCAGTTTTGTTTAAAACATCTTGGAAAAAAGTGTCAAAGATGTGGCCTTCTTTGTGCCTTTTCAATGGTCCTTGAGTGTTTTCCCTAAACATCAGCAGCAGCACGGGGTGGGCTCACCCAAGAGCAGAGCTTGTGCATGTTTGTTGAGAACAGGCCAGGGCTGGATGTGGACCAGGAGTGCTTCCCTCCACATCCAGCAGCTACATTTGTCTTCTCATCAAATTTCACCACTTTTTTGTGTTGTTTTCTTTACATAACACTCTGCTTTACCCCCTGTTTCAATTTAGTTGCTCCCCCACAAGACCTTCACATCACTGACCCTGGACTCTTAGGCTCTCTTGATATAGAGTGGAAACCTCCACCCAACGTACAAACCTTCAATGAATGCACAGTAAAATACAAGTTTGAATACCGCAACACTGGTGACAGAGACTGGAAGGTAAGGCAAAGCACAGCTTAATCCTCTTAAATCCAGGCTATTGTTCTGCCTTTAGTTCTGGCATAGGATTATGTTTGCACTTCAAGGAATAGTGGTACCAAAGCATTTCCAGCTTTCCATGAACAAGCCAGACTGTTCCGGTGGTTTGACTCTTTTGCAAAATGGGAATGGGTTTTGAAATGTAACAGCAGAAGTAGTCAGAGGTACAGAAGCGTGTCTTTCTGTCAGAGGGTGTGGTGCTTGCTGCAAAAGAAATCCAATAATATCTAGTAGCATTCCTCACTGTAAAAGGCACTACACTTCTTAGAAAGGCTTTATGGGGCTCGAACTGAAACTCAGTGTCAACAGATCCTTAGGGATGCAAACCGGTGAATAAATAAAAGATTACTTTTCATTAATTATCCTAATGCTCTAACATTCCCTTTATCCAGAAGGGTGTTTCTAATTACCATTTACTTTTGTCTTTTAGATATGGTTGACTCTAACTCAGCTCTATGATAAAATTGTCAGTCTTCTCTCGCTGATGTGCAGCAGGGCAATAGCAGACAGGCACAGTACATGAGTTGTAGGAATATATTTTGGAAGACCATAAAAGATGAAAGCTGCTGGAGGGTTAGGAAGGTAAATGAAGCGGGGAAAGGAGAAACCCAGAAGGTTGGTGCAAGGTACTGAGGAACACATGAAAAATGTGCTGAGGATGTCCCCCAACAACCCAAATTACAAATTGGTCTCTTGAAAGAAAGGGAGGGGTTTTTTTTTTTGCACAATCCTAAAGCAGGAGTGCTAGAGAGCTTGCCAGCTGAAGAGATCAAGGAGAGAGAGAAGGAGCAGTCAAGTTGTGTTAGCAGGGATGTGGACCCCAGCCTCTTGCTGTGAATGGTTTCTGGGTGTCCTGCATGAGCTGATCATCTGCTTCATTGGCCCAAGGCAGCAAAGCCAAGGCTGCCATGTTGCGCTCAGTACAATTTGTGTACAAAAACATTTGTGTGGTACACAAATGGTTTTGGTCCAACCATCCCATGGGAGCCTGCAGAGGTGGAAAAGCATGGTGCCTCCTACCCTGTTTCAGCTATGGATTGCAATGCTGAGGGCATGGAAAGTGGCTCTTCAACCTGACATTGGTCATGGTGCATGTCACAGTCTCAGCCACGCAGCACTACGCAGCTATGCAGATTCTTCTATGATTATTTTAACCAGCATTTAAAAAGCACAAAGGAAAAAAAAACAGTTCTAAAAAAGATGTCAGAATTCCCTAAATCACAAGTATAAGAAGTGTCTTATACAAGGCAGATCTAAAAAGTAGAAAAAAATCACCTCTGGTACCTCGCCAAAACCTTGACCCCAGATAAGGTCATGAAATAGAGTCAGTCTGAAAAGAGTCCATGGGACATTAGCAGAAGGAAGAGTCATTGATGTCTGTTAGAAACACATGGCTCAACAGAGCTCTTACACTCTGAGACCGCTGACAGAAAGCCTGAGTGTGGGCTGTGCCATCGCAGCTCCTGCTGCAGCACACATGTGCACTGGATGGCATGTTACTCCTATTTGGGCTAACGCAACACCTTCTCTCTCTCATTTGTTTTAACTCTTGACAATGTATTTTTCCCTTGTGTAAAGTAAGGGATAGTAAGTCTGAGGGGGGGGTGGGGAAAGAAAGGAAAAACCTTCCAAGGGGGTGCTCAGACAGTCCCACACAGGGCCAAGCCTAGCAGCCTGCGGTGGGAGCCCACGCTACGCTGTGCTGCCTGGCTGCTGCTCCGTCCTGCAGGGCGTGGTTGTGCTTCCCCAGGGAACCAGCAGTTACAAGACTCATCGTTCCTTCTGTTTCTGATTAGCTCATGCTATGAACAAGTGTTTTTTATCCGGTTTTACGGCAGTATCCTCGTCAGACCCTCCTGAGAGCTCCTAGTTGTTGGGGTTCCCTTGAACCATAGTCTCCTCTGTCTTGTTGCTGGGGTACTATGGGGTGGAGGCACTCAAAGCCAGCAAAGCTGGGCACAGCGGGTGGTACAGGAGTGCTGGAGAAGCACTGGGCAGGAGAAGCAGGACAGAAATGTGAGGAACCATTAAATCACACAAATGAGCCTACTTGCAGCTAGAGCAGGAGCAACGGTAGCTAATGCTGCAGCCCAGCTAGTGACAAAAGAGGTGCTTATAAAGTCTGTCTTTCAACCAGGTAATTTTTACTAGGAAGCTAAAATTCAGAGTTGGATTTGACCTCAGCAGGACTGCTGAAGTGAAGGTACAGACACTGCTTGAAGGACGGTGTACCAATGATGTGGAGGTACAGAGTGACTGGATTTATGCCACCTTTCAGGTCCCATTGCAAGGTTAGGAGCAGCCTTTGGTACCTGGCACAGTTTTGCACTTTGCATGAGCCTGTTGCATGAACCCCTGAGAGCTGCTGCATGGATAAGCCATTGCAGGGCTTGTTGATAAGATGCCAGATCAGCTCTGCTTCCACTGGATGTGGTTGTGGTTACTGGATACTGGGGGCTCATTTCCCTCTGCCTGTACCCCGGCTCTTCTGGGTTGCCCTACACAAGCTCCACTGCTTAATGAGAAGGTCACTTATGCATCTTTCTGCTCTAAGTACAGAGAAATGGCTTTTATAGGAAATGGAGCATTTGGCAGCAAAACTATCTAATAACGGTGATTCGCCTTATTTGCCTTTTGTCTTTCAACTGCAGCACACAATTGTTCAAAGATGTAAAATGATATTTCTGCTGGTACATTGAGAACTAGTGGTTATTTCATTCTCATTTGACAGGGAAACTGGAATCAGAGGTTCAGAATTTCCACTGCATCTATCATGACTGGGAATACCTCAAGTGCACTTGGCAACCAGGTCTCCTCGCTCCTCGCGGTGTACATTATGGACTATATTATTGGTATGTATCAGCAAAATAGAAAAACATCCAGGCAGCAACCAAGTGAACCTCTTCAGGCTACTAAAATGCCATGGCAAATATGCTTTTATGGCTGGCAATGCTATTACATGATAAACCCAGAATGAGCAGAAATAATGCTCCGTGCTCCATGTGCCTTCTGGCAAGGAAATAGCAAATCCCTGCTTCCTTCCTTAAAATCAGGCTCATGCTGACCTTCTACAGGGACCACCTTCTGCCTTCCTCCTTTCCCTTTTGTTTGCCCCTGTTGGGTGCTTTCTGCATATTGTCCGTTACGAAGGCTTGTGCCTTCCCTTTGTTTGAACATACCTGGATCATTCTGGCTGCACATTTCCCTTGATCACAGTGCATATATGTCTATGGGATACAGGAGGTTACCAAGCTCAGTAAACCCTATACAAAGAGCAGGGCTTCTTGGCAACTAACAGTTTTACTCTTCAAATATATATTCATAGCTTTAGCACATCACACACGCAAACATGCTGCCAAAAGGTAGTAATAATGCATGTTCCTCAGTTGTTTCTTTTATGCTTCTGCCTAATGATTCTGTTCTGCAAGAAAAACAAAGCTAGACTTAATGTTTTTGGACAAAGTAAATGCTGTTTTTGTCCTTCTATTCCGATGATACTATGGTAAGGATGACTAGTTAGGAAATCATCGGGTTTCGTGCCTTTCAGCTATGTGTAGAAAATCATAGCTGCTCTTTAAAAATAGTTTCCATGTAGCTCTTGGAAATAGTCTTCAAAGCAGAAACACTGTTTTTAAACCATTTTGCTAACTACAAAGGTCTGCTTGAAGGAAAGCATGGAAATTCATGATTTGTTCCTAAAAAAACCCCACCATCAAAAAACCCAACAAACCCACCCTTATTTAATTGCCTGTAGCAAAACCAGGCATTTGGATCTGAGTCCCATTGTAAAATGAGAGTGGGTGGGAACACAGCCATGGCATCCTTTGATCCTTATGAGTTAATTTTTATAGCACTGCAGTATGAAGTTTCTTCCCCAAACATAATGTGCTGTGCAGGGAGACTTTCATGAGGTGTGGAGTACAGAGGCCAGATTCAGTCCTGCCTCAAGGGCACTAACCCAGCAGGAGTCTTAAAAGGTAACATGAAACACCACTTAGGATTTCCAGGATCAGGCCAGCAGCTAAGGTTTGGGGGGTGGCCCCCAAAGACAGGAGGCAGTTTGAGAGGACAGGGCTGCGGTTGCACATTAGCTACTAATCAGCAAATCCCTTCCTCTGTCCCACCCCTTCCATTACGTGCCCATGTAGATGCATGGGACCTACATGCAATCAGCTCGTTAACACTCATTACATTCATGGCACATGTCACCTGCCACAAACTGCTTCATTTTGGCTTGGGAGGGGACCTTTTTGCAACTCTAGAGTTGGTGGCTGGTGGTGCTGTAAGCACCCCATGGGAGGATGGATGCCATCCATTGATGAGTAGGGGCCAGATCCTGCCCCAGCTCCACTCACACACTGGCACCTCATGAGGCCTCTTGTGCTTCAGGAACAGGCTTGGGAAGAGGCTGCCACAACCTACAAACCAACCTAGGAAGCCATCTGTGCATGTTAATTTGTTTTTTCTCCTCCCCACACTTTTCCCCTAACAGGAGTCCAGGTGACTAATGCATAACGCTGTACTTTGGATTACTTGCAAAAGGCAAAGAGTGAGTAGGATATAGGTGATACACAAGATTTACATCCAATCTTAATAAAAAGGCCTTACTTAAGAAGTAACTGCCATTGCTTTTTTTTTTTTTTTTTCTGTTTTCCCAATACTCCACTAGGTACGAGGGGCTGGATCACGCAGCACAGTGTGATGACTATATTCAGGATCACGGTATAAATGTCGGCTGCATGTTACAAAATCTGAGCCAGGCAGAATATAAGGATCTGAGCATTTGTGTCAAT
>NW_010098191.1:76585-86248 GCF_000699245.1 Pterocles gutturalis
CTCCGGCCGTTGTATGTCACCCTGCGCCTTCACAACCTAGGTAACACTTGCACGAAAGCAGCAGGGCTCAGGGGACCCGCACAGCCACCGTGGACCCAAGGCTCACGTCTTGCATGAGAGGGCTCAAACAAATATGTGTTCTTGTAGATGGGTGGCTGTATGTGTCTGGGTGGATTTCCCCCTGGAGAAGGAGCTGTGGCATATGCCACGCAGGACTTTAGCTTCCAGCAGTGTTTGCTGGGGAGCACACTGCTCAGCACCTACCCTCGAGGGCCAGTGGGTGCCTCCAGGCGCTGCGCTTGGCAGCTTGACACCTTGGGACATAAATGGTCTCCTGGGCATATGGCAGAGCAGCTATGGGGTTTTTGGCTCTGGCAGCACTGCCACAGAGGTGGCTTCATTTACTCCTTCTGGAATTGAAACAGCAGCTCCTCTCCTGCAAGCATAGGAGGGATCTTTGGGCTTTGCTGTTCAAACCAAGCTAAGGGCTGGAGAGAATTGAGTGCAAGGTGTGATGGGATCTGCCAGAGCAAAGGTGGATTTCAGACCCATCACACACAGGGAAAGGAAGCAAAGCACAGCATGATGTATAACCAAATACATGTACTTGCTCTTTATTATGGGCACTTACCATGCTGATGCGCTTATCCACATGTAAATGTCGGGGGGATAAATGGCTAGTCCTGCAGTTAAGCCACTGGGCTAATAAGCAGGATTTCTGGATTCAGTTAGCGCTGCCATGTGCTTTGGGCATCTGACATAAACCAGAGCCTCTCCTGGGATACAGAGAGTGTCAGGCCAAAGCTGTTGTGGTGTGTCACGGCAGGGGCCAAGGCTGCCCGCGCAGCACAGGGAGGGCTGGCCGGCCGCACTGCGAGAGGAACATGCCAAGCACAACACTCACATCCTAGCATTTCAAAACCCCTGCACTGCAACCCAGAGCAAGAACCTAGCCCAGCCCACAAGTCAAGTTAAAACAGACAACCCACCCTCCTGCCTCAGTGACATCCTGCTCCTGCAGCATCGTGGCTGGTAGCAATGGGAGATCAGAAATCCCATCAATGGGGGAAAGGGACAGAGGCTGGTGGTGATTAACTGAAGCCTTTCCCATCAGGAGCTGTTTGATTGCACCTCTTGACCTTCTCTCTTTTTGTTCCCCACCCCTAGCAAAACCCTCGCCCCCGAAGCAGCTGGTGGTTTCCATGTCTGCATCTGAGGAGCTTCACGTGGCGTGGAGCCCGCCGGGTGGTGAAACACCACCCCAGTGCCTGGAGTATGAGGTTCAGCTGGCAGAAGATCGGGGGGAGGCCAAGGCTGCCTGGGTGGTAGGGACAACACACACCGTGCTGCAGGGAGGGCGAGGGTGGGGGAACCAGTGGGAAGACACACTGGGAGATTGGAGTTCACACCAAGTTGTGGATGGCGTGTTAGCTACCCTGTGCATGGACTGTGCAGAGACATTATCTGGTGCTGCTGGTGGAAAATGCCGACCGGCTGCTCTGTTGCAGGTTTCTACTTAACACCCTGGCCTCCAGCACAGCATTTGCTCTAGCAGTTACAGATCCCAGCGTGGGCTCTGAGCGATCGCTTTCTCAGGCCTCCTGCCTGTTATCTCAGAAAGCTGTCATCGTGGAAATTTAAAGGCAGTTGTAGTTTGTTTTCCCGAGTGTGGTGGCACAACTTGGTCCAGCGAAACTATAATTCTAATCTCTCCAAAGATGTGGCCCGGGACACAACATGTCTTTTATGCGTGGTGCTTTTTTCTTGTGCATTATCCAGGTGTAGTTTTGACAGCAAAAATGGCAAGAACTGATTAATCATAGAGGACATCTGCAGGACATTTTTGCTTTAATTGCCATATTTTACATGAGTCTTAGCTAAGTTAATGAAAGATTCCATAAATTAACAGGCATAAATGGCAACATACATGATGGCATGCCCCAGAACGTATTTTCAGTAGATTCATCTCCACAATCACCTTATTGGCATTAGCTGGTCCAAAACTATTATGAAATAATTTTAAACTGCCAAACCATAATCCAAGGGTTTGCAGAGCCTGGAGAGTATGTTCAGAAACATCAGGACATGCTGGAGAGCCACTGGTGGTGGCACGTAATTCCTTGACATTTGTTCTCTCTGTTTTTGTTTCTCAGGCTGTGTCAACCCAAATGGAGACCAGTTTAAAAATTTCCAGAGCAAATCAAAGCCGCATTTCATGTGTTCGTGTCAGGGGGAAAACAAATATTTTCTGTGCTGACCAGGGCTTTTGGAGTGAATGGACACAGGAGTGTTTCTCTGGTATGGAACCCAAAGTAACCGGCGTTTCTTTTACATCCTTTATAAAGCCTGTTTGGGACCAAGTGGTGATGGCTGGTGTCCAGCACTGGAGGTGGGATCCTGGTTAATTACACCCTCAGCCTACCAGCCTGCTCCAGCACAGCCATTCCCACAGCTTTGCATCTCCAGTGCACGTAGCAGGCGAGCCTCAAAATGTTCATGCTTCTGTACCAGCACCTTTCCCTGCTGCACAGGGACAGCTGTGATGGAGGAGTGATTGCTTTGCAAGACAGGGTGCGTGGTACTTGGAGTCTCTCTGCAGGGCATCCTCCTGGCTGCCTCACACCACGGATCAGTTCCTTAGCACCCCATCGGCTCTGTAAGCCTGTCCCTGTGTGCACTGGCTCTGCTGTAAGATGCAGAAGGCAGGGAACAAGCACAGAGCAGTGGCTACATATATATGCATGATATATGTTACCCCTGAAGGAGTATGTTACCCTATACAGGAACACACCTGGCATATATCTGTAGTAAATAAAGAAATAAATAAATGTAGGGTAAACAAACCTGGACACAGAGTTTGCATCTGAGCCCAAGCTTTGTAAGAGGTAATATGACTCGTTCTGGAAGCTAGCGTTTTCTTATGTGCTGTCATTTATCTTTGCAGTGTCCAGAAAAGAGGACAAACAGCTATTTATCCTCATTCCAATCATACTGAGTTTGTCAAGTAGCCTCATAATATTTACATTGATTGGCCAGTGCAAGAAAAGGTAAGCACCAAGGCAGCCTGTCCATGCAATGTGCTTTTATGTGAGTGTCTCAGACTACAGTTATGAATGAAACAATATATTAAATACGAAGACCCAAATATTAATAGATGCTATAAGATTGGACACCAAACAACAGTTTATTTTCAGGAAACAGCCTTGTAAGCGTGGCTGTTTCTGATATGAAATGCCTCGCAACAACCCATAAACTCACAGCAGGGACCCAAATCCTGCTCGTTCGAGCCCAGACTGCTTCAGTTAAATGCAGCAAAGTTACTAGCACGCACAGCAGCATAAATAATGCCATTATCTTGCCCCAAACCACTCAGGCAGCAGACATTTGTACTGGTTGTGTTAAAGAAGTGCCATTTTTATGGGCTAAGGCTTTATTCTTTGTGCTCCTATCCCAGCTGTTTGCATTCATGTCAATGATGGCATATGGGGAAAGCAGATGCAGTGGATGAATTTGCCCATATCCAAATTATTGGTATTGATGATATTTTCTTCAGGTCTGAAGGATCACTTAGTGAGAACTGATCCCCTGGTACTGATAACTATTAACTTTTCCTTATGGCCATATAGTATAAGCAGGTGGGTAGCTTTTCTGATAGGTCTTTGTAAGGCATCACTGATGAGGGAGAACTGGCTATAGAAATACCTTTGTGTTGTCCTCAGAGATGAACTAACACCTGTTTGGTAGGTGAATGCATGGAGTCTGAGCCACACGCTCCTTCATCTTTGTTCTGTATCTGCCTTTCAAATGTTTTGGTTCATGAAATTTGAACAAAGCGGAGATGCTAGCAAGAAAACTCTGGAAAGCAAATGCATCCCACATTGCCACCGGGATGCAGTGATGTGTGATGGGGATGATGCAGCATGTCCCCAGCTGTCTCTCAGTGCTGGGAATAACAGTCTGTGCCCATTTCAGATCCCCAGCAGGAAAGCCATTGCATGCATCGGTGGGATGTTAACTCTGCTTGCAACTGCTGTATTGCTTGTGTTTGATGGATTGCTCTTAGAACATCATCCCAAGGACAGCTGAGAAGCCCTGAGCTTTCTATAGCCCACGTGGGTCTTCCCTACCTGCAGCCATTTGTGAGGCTGGTGTTGCAAGTCAAGTCCTCAATGGGCCCAGGGAAATTGGAGGAGTTTTAAACTGACTCGGAAGCGAGCTGTTTCTAATAACAGGACAAGGGAGAAAAAGGAAGCAGTGGAAACTGCCATGAATAAAGAGAACACATTTCTCTGTGTGTTTTTGGTTTGGTTTTGTTTTGTTTTGTTTTTAAGGTCTCTAGAAATCTGTCAGCATCTCACACACAATGCCAGGTATAAACAAATGCCTGCATCTAGCCACTCTACCCCACCTCACTCTCACTGCATCTTCCTAGTCCCCAAATACTCAGCCTGCTGAGAGCATCTTGATGAGCTACTTGAGCTATTTATTTCATTAACTGGTATATCTTATCTGTTGCCAAGCTGAAGTGAGGAGGCCCTGGGAGAAACTTTTGCTGTGAAGAGGCATGATCACAGCTACTGCAAAGGACAGATGCTTCAGCGGAGAAGCAAAGGTTATTCTGGCAAAGGCAGTGTGGGAGCTTCTCTAGGAAGTGGGCACTGGCACCAGAATTCAATTCAGCACCCAAGATGTCTCTCAACACCATGTGTTCAGCTGATGAAATTGCTGACTGATCTTTAAGGAACCATTCCCTGTAATGATGATGAAAAAAAAAAATTCATCACTAAGCGAGACCCTGTCCTCCAAGCCCATTCAGTGTCTTTTTGTTCAAAGAACTAATCAGCTCAAACCCAGAGGTTTAGTGTGCTTTCAGTTCATCTGAACAACCAAGGAAACATATTTTCTTGCAGGACCATTTATTCAAAATGGGAATTTCTAGTGAACGGTGGAAGCTCAGGGAGAAAAATCAAGTTTGCATCAATCAGCTACGTAAAGAGCCATGCTAATCCAATCAGGCACAAAACAACACGGCAAGTGCTGTCTTACACATCCAACTGCAAAATTATTCAATCACTATCAGCTGCTTCCACTGCTAAATGGGCAACAACCCAATGTTATTTGGGGAGCAACCAAAGGAGGAAAGCACCAGAAAAAATGGTCTGTGCGCAGGCTGGAGCAGAAATGAAATTTCCTGGCTGTTGTTATTTTGATGAGACACGACCTCTGCCTCTGCTGTCTCCTGGGGCTTCCACTCAGCCAGCAGGGGATGGCTTTACATGTGAAAATACCCATGGGCATGCAATGGACACTGAAATACTGTGTTTTACCTTGATAAATGCAGCACATTAGAATTGGAGAAGAGAGATGGACTTGCTGGACTGACTGATCTAACAGAGAAAGTGAAAGAAACCATGGTAAAGGGAAGGAAGCAAGAATAAAGCTGCCTTGGCCCGGAAGCAACCTCCAGCCCCAGCTCAGGGAGACCTGGCCTGCAGGCAGCTCCAAAACATGCTCATCAGAGCACTTCAAGGGAATGCACGGTTCATACAACAGGCCAGGAGGCTCAGGACAGCAGTTCCTCCTCTGTGTGCCGGGAGAGAGCAGCTCTGCTTGATGCCCTCCCACCAGCTCCAGAGTCCCTGTCCTTCCCTCTCCGGTCTCCAGCAGGATTTCTGCAGGGACAAGGGGCACAGCCCTACACCATGGCTGCCCCTGGCCGGCACAGCACAAATATTTTGCCCTGACTTGCTCTGGAGGCTGGGCTGCATGCGCCTCCCTGCAGAGCAAGGGACCATCAGGGCAGGGCAATCGGGGAGGACCAAGCCTGGATCTCCTGCTCTGCAAGACCAGGATGAGCAGAGGTGTTCAGCCACGCTCATTCTAGGGTTTTCAGGTGCTTTCAGGAACTAGAGGACATTGGCACATCCAGAACTGGCTAGCATTTTGGTTATGGTTTTTCAGAACTGCCCCTGGGGCAGCAGTTACTGCACTGATAGCAATGGTTAAAACCAGAAAAAGTTAAAACCAGAAAAAACGATTGGAAAGCGTCCCACTGAGATTTGGCATTACTGGAGATAACTCTTGGTAGGCCTCTGATGTTCTGCCAGCCTCTTAAACATTTAAATGTCTACTAAAAACACATGAGTGCATTCCCCAGGGGAAGAGCGAGGCAGACAGCTAGAACCCACCCTGCTGCCCTGGGTACATCTGGTGCAATCTCACCCACTTCACCATGCGGGAACGCCAGGCACAGGCATTCAGAGTTGGCCAAATGGTTTAAGCTGGGTTAAGGTTTCTAGTCTAATTTTGTCCAAAAAGAGGTAAGAAGGGAAGAAGAATTAAAGAGAACGGGTGCAGGTAAGAGGCGGCGAGGTAACAGATATTGTACCTCCACAGCTAGAACTCACCCCAGAAGAGATCAGAGCTATTTCAGTAACCACAAAATATAAAAGTTAGGCTGAAGCCTCCCTAGAAACCTGCCTAGTAACAGAGTGATAAATTAAGTACATCTACTTATGGTATCTGTATGCTGCAGTTTTACAGGAGTGTTGGGTAAGGAAAGCTGGGCTCCCTGCTCACCACACTTGCCCTGCAGAGGGTCCTTGCTGCCGCAGCAGCAAGACACCCCCCCCATCCGCTTTCTCATAGCGTCACATCTGCAGCATGTGCAGAATTTAATCCTGACAGGTGGCCAGCTGCTAGTCCTTCCTAACATCCTGAACCTTGCTAGAATTTCAGTAGTATGCTTTTTTTCCTTACGTTTATAGAATTACACTAATTACATATTTCTTTCACATGTATTTGCATTATAGTGGTTTAATCCACTTGCTGTAGTCCATAATTAATATTTTCAGTAAAGCGCTTTCAAACTCCCTCCTTTGGCATACTATGCTCTTATTGTTCCCAGCTTATATGTGGGTTTCCCCAGAGTTTTTACCATTTTAGCCCCACATGTCTGGTGAGGCATGTTTGCCGAATTTATCAAGAAAACTCCTTTGCATACCCTTGATTTTAGGGTCTATTTTCTGTCTTTGACTGATAAAGTCTTAGAGCTATTTGTTGAAGAATAAAAAGCAACCTTTGCTACAGAGTTTTTTTCCCTAGAAAACGTCAATACTTGTCAAACATATGAAAGAACGATCCCGTGCATGCTGCAGGGAAATGCAAAATCAATTGGCATCTGTCATATTCTAACTGCTTTTGGGAAGTAGCAAAACAGGGAAGGAGAATGCCAAAGTCACTGGAGTCTCTGAACTCACAAAATCATAGAATCATAGAATGGTTTGGGTTGGAAAGGATCTTAAAGATCATCAAGTTCCAACCCCCCTGCCATGGGCAGGGACACCTCCCACTAGCCCAGGTTGCTCAAAGCCTCATCCAGTCTGGCCTTGAACCCCTCCAGGGATGGGGCATCTACAGCTTCTCTGGGCAACCTGGGCCACTGCCTCACCACCCTCACAGTGAAAAAATTTATTCCTAATATCTAATCTAAATCTGCCCTCTTCCAATTTAAATCCATTACCCCTCATCCTGTTGCTACATGCCCTTGTAAAAAGTCCCTCCCCAGCTTTCCTGTAGCCCCCTTCAGGTACTGGAAGGCTGCTATAAGGTCCCCCCAGAAAATCACCCTCCTTCTCTCACTGAGGTCTATTTTCAAGCTGATAACAACAGAATAGTTTGAAAACCAGTTTACCTTCTGTTTCCTCATTGTCCATCCTCATATTTTCTAATTTTTCTGACTAGCCTCTGAATACAAGATTTTGAAGTGTTTCAGCTACTATAATCTGCCAATGGCTGAAAGACATAAAGCAAGGCTGGCATCTCTCAGGACCTCTTTACTCCTCTTACGCTTGAGGAAATGAAAAGGTAGAAGTTGTATCTCACTGGCTGAGGCATCGCTGTTGAAGTTTTCCATCTCATATAGGTGCTAGAAACCCCATGGCCACTGGGTGTCAGCATCTGTGCTTGGACGCAGAGGAGGAGGAAAGCAGGTGCAGCATCGCTTCTGCCAGAATTCAGTATTTAGTGCGTGAAAATTAAATAGAGGGGACAATGGCTCTCTCACTGTACGACAGATGAGTTTTGTTCTTTTTGTACAGCTAATCATAGAATCACAGAATAGTTTGGGTTGGAAGGGACCTTAGAGATCATCTAGTTCCAACGCCCTGGCTGTGGGCAGGGAGACCTTCCAATGTACCGGGTTGCTCAAAGCCTCATCCAGCCTGGCCTGGAACACCTCCAGGGATGGGGCATCCACAGCTTCTCTGGACAGAGTGGAGAAGAGTCACACCTTCGCTCCATCATTCAGCACCAGGCTGACTGCTGGGTAACATCACCCCTCATGCCTCATGGCATTGTGACCATGGCCTAACATGGCTGCACTGACCACAGCTGTGTCTCCCATGGCATGTGCCAGCCCAGACCAGCCCCTGCCCTCCCTCCCATGCTTGTGCCACTGAGCACCCACAGAAATACCCCATCAGCTCAAACTGGAGGCTTGGCCAAGTGGGGACTGTGCCCAGCTGTATGTCCCTGCCTTGCTCTGGCATCCCTGAGCCAGGGCAGGTCTCTGCAGGTCTAGGGACTACCTAGATCTTGAAAGGCCCTGAAGTGGCACAGCCCTTTTGGCTTCAGCTTCCAGATGTTGAAGCTTTCGGAGTTCAGGAACTAATGATATCACCTAAAATCTAAGGAGCTTCATGGGCCGTGGCTTGTTTGCAGCTCACTGCCTCGCGCAGCAGGGTACATTTGAGAGCACTGTCAAGCTCTTTATGTCTATGTAGAAGCTGAATTTTCTCAGGAGGGTCTGTGGTTTTCATAGCTTCAAGGCAAACAAGTACAGCTGATGCATGTGCTTAACTAAACAATTTGAGGCAACATATTGTGGTTGAGCTGTCTGAACAGCTGAAATGGCTCCGCAAACCGTCTGTGTCAAGATCCTCTTCCCAGAGTACAAAGAGAAAAAACAACCAGATGAGAAACAATGTTCACCACAAGGTTTGCACCAAACCTGATTATTTGCCTCCTTGCCATCCTGGGACGGATGCCTGTCCAGACGTACCGTGGGACTGCTCTGCTCGGGAAATAAAATGCCATTTCAGAGAGAGTCATGCCACCAGACACATTTCAAAAAAAGAAAACTAATTTAAAACTCCTAAACATGGCCTTGGCATTTCTTTTTCTGTCCAGGAAACCACCTCAGTGTTTAATCAGGTCTCACTCCACGGACAGCTGAGTGCAGGTGCATCCTTATGCATGGGGGCTTGACAGGCACAGTGGCAGCCCTGCTGTGGTCTCTGACGGTGCACGCACTCATCTCTGACAGCAAGGAGAGCTTGCTCGGCACCTGTGCCTTCTCTGAGATACTGAAATAGGCTGCATTGCCCTGCTTTTGCTGGAAGGTTTGAAAGGCCACCCAAAGTTCCTGCAGCTGCAGTGGGGGAATTTGAGCCATGGTCATCAGTGATCATTCACAAACTGTGCTTTTCCTTTCCTTGCCTGGGAAGCTGTGAATGGAGGTGGCAAAGGCACGTCACACCTTCGGTGTGCATGGATGTCCAACCTCACCAAAGCACCAGGAACCTTCAGGAGTCATTTTCATTTAGAAAAAAAAACCCCAAGTAATAAAGATCAGGATTTTTTTTTTTTTTTTTTTAAAAACAG
>NW_010098192.1:0-2804 GCF_000699245.1 Pterocles gutturalis
GGAGGGGCGAGCCCTTTCCTGCCTGTTCGCCGCCTTTCTTTTTAATTTGTAGTTTGCCTTTAATTAGGGCTGCGGATGCTCTGCCTCCTCCAAAGCCCCGCTCCGCCGCTCCCTCTTGTCTCCGCGCTCAAATTAGCATCTGCCGCGGCCGGCAGCGGCCCCGGCCCCGGCGCACTTCGCCACACGGTTCCCCAGGGCATTGAAACATCCTGCGCCGCCACCGAGGGACGGGGATCAGCTATTCTTCTCTTGCCATGATTACTCACAGCCTACAAGCAGCACCATATGCTTCTTCTGATCAAACAACCCGCTACATAGGCACCCGTAATTGACGAGACCTGCTCGAAATCACGCAGAAAGGTAGCCTACTGAGACCGCAGGGGTTGACAAATGATTGCTAATAATCCTTTTAGGAACATCACGGGCATCAGAGTTTGCAATAGCTTTATTTTTATAAAGTATGCGCTGACAGTATAAAGGACAACTCGGTCTCCTTTGAAAGGGAGGACTGCCCCGCATAATGATCTCCAAGGTGGCAGATCACATAGAAGAAGAAAGTGGCTTGACGAAGCCTTTAAATATTATTTCTTAAAGGTTTCAGGTGTTACAGCTTCCATTTATCCCTTCTTTGGTTCCAAGTGTCTCGAAGATATGGCACATTGTTTAAATAAACTATTGCAAGATTCACTAGATTAGGAATTACTGCTGTGGTCTTTAGGTATAAGTGTATATATGTAACCGTGGGGGGGTACCTCCCCCAGTCCGAATGACTTCTCGATTGGATATTTACTTTTTAAAAGTAGAATTAGGATCAATAGTTCAGAGATTTAGTCAGGTAAAGCAAAACAAAAGAAACACCACCAAAACCACAACAAAAACCCCAGCCAACACCGAAAACCAATGCAAAAGAAAACCAGGCCGTATATACCCACTCTTGCTTTGTACAACATAGCAGACAGACAGACTCGAGGTACAACTCCAGAAAACACAGAGGGACATCTCTATATTACGCTGTTTCTTATGTACAAGACATTTCAACCCAAGAGGCAGCGAATTTTGTTATTATGTCGGGAAAAAAAAGCTTTTAATGCTTTTTATTTCATGCAGACCATCTCACAGTCGAGTTGATCTAAATAAAAGTCTTGCAAAGGTTTTTTGTTGTGTTTTTTTTTTTCACCTACGTCTTATAAAAGCAGTAGAGTGAGAACACAGGAGAACTTTGCTCCAACTGTCTTAACTTTCTGTGCTGTTTGTTTTCCTTGGCAGCCGATCTAGAAGCCCCAGAACGGTCGCTTTAAATCCTAATTCTACTTAAAAGCAAGACATGCTTCAGGATGGTTAATTCTGGGTTTGCTGTACAGGCGGAACCGTTGCTGCTGCCGTGGAAGGCAACGTGAAGTTTCATGCTGCCTGTAGAGGAGAATCAGGCCCCGGCTGGGATGCTGAGCTTGCAGCCTTGGGTGGACAGGGGGATTGAATATGTCTGAGCACAAAACTCCCGTTAAAAATTTCAGAGGTCGATTAGCGCCCTCAAACTGCCCTAATGATGCTCAGAGCGAGACACATCCCCTTCATGATGCGATTCGGTGTGCTTGTCTTATTTATTGAGGCTGTGTGTGTATGTGTGTGAGCACGCCCGGACGCCTGTGCTGTACCTGCAAACCCGCACCTTTGCTCCATCCTTGAACTAAGGCTTTAGGACTTTGCATAGACTTATGTAAACATTTACCCATATATTAACTCCCCCCATAGTATGGCTATAAATAGGGGTGAATCGTCCCCTCTTTCGCCACGCACGTGCGTGGCAAGGGATGCGCTTCTTACTGGGAGACCGGGAGGGAAAAAACCCCCCGTGTTTGCTTTAGCAGAACACGCAGAAGAGCTCAGTGCCTTCAAATGTTGACAAAAGCACCGTAAGTCCCCAGCAAAACCTGTCACAGGAACTGAAGGGAAAGTATTTACGACAGAGAAAAGTGACAGCGGAGAGCACCCTGCCTCCAAGCACGCCACCCCGTGCGATTTACTTATTTTTTAAGTAAAAGCGACAAGAGACACCTCGATCGGAATGGAAATAGAGGCGAATAGGCATTCCCACCTACCTTCTGGAAAAACAACCCTCATTTTTAAATAGCTGGTGGTGAGTCTGATTATGGATGCTTTGTCCAGCTGAGAGGTGATAGCGGAGGGCAGGGGTAGTAATTTAGCCAGTTCATAAAATTCACTGTTTTCTTTCTCCCGCCTAGTCCGGGCAGCATTTTTGGACTTCTCTTTCATCGTGTTTTTTTCCCCCCTTCCTTCCTAAAATTTAAACTCCAGAGATTCATCCAAAGGTGGAAGGGAAACTTTCAGCTGCAATTCATCTCTCCGGAGCATCAGGCAGTGATTTTGAGCGCGGCCATTACTCTGAGAAACGGTTCAGCTGCGTAAAATGCAAACAAGTATTGAAGACCAGAGAGATGTTCTTAAAAAAAAAAAAAAAAAAAAAATCACTGAAAAGCAGAGTCAATGAGATGGGAAAGGCATTTATCCAATGCAGCTCAGAGACACCGAGCAACTGAAGGGAAAATAAGACTTAAAAAAGCTAGAAGCTTGAGGCACCACACAGCAACCAAACGAGGTGTTTCTGGCCTTTTTTCCTACTCATGGCGGGCGGCATATCTCCTCGGAAGAGAGTCATAATAATCCCATTTCTTCCCGTGATCCGCTGTCAATCCGAGGCCCGAAACGCCCGGCCGTGAGCTGCGTCCCGGGGCGCTGGGTGACTTCCCTGGAGCCTCTGTGAAGACAACAGCAGCCCTGACGTG
>NW_010098193.1:0-2470 GCF_000699245.1 Pterocles gutturalis
AGTCTGGATCTCTTCACCACCCGTACACATCAATTTTCAGTAGGGCTTGAGTTTAAGGAACTGTGAGACCTCTGCATCTGTCAAGTTTGGCTGAAATTTGGCCAGAGTTACTGGAGAAGGAAGGAGCAGAACAACATTTCTAGAAAAAAATTAACCTGGGCACTGAAACACATTCTCTGTATCTGAAGAAGTACACAGTTGGATTGGTTAAATTACAGCAGTACCCTAAATACATGCAAGATTTCTATTTATTTTATGCAGTCATTCTAATTGTTTCATCTGGGAATTGCTTATTCATTTCCTAGTCATCTTGCTTTACTAGCATGAAAGACATTGGTGAAGAGCATTTGCTTCTTCCAGCACAACGCTGTTGTACCTTTGCTAATTGAAGTCAAAGAGCCTAGAGAACTAACCAAACTCATGAAGTCAAAGAGCCTAGAGAACTAACCAGGTTCAGGTTAGAAGATTTTCTAGACAGCACAGCAAGAGAAACTGAGAAAAATAACTGACCCAACAGGGACAACAGTCTCTTTTTTCAACTGCTGGCTTACACGACTTCCACATTATAATGTCGAAAGCTTAGCATAAACTTAGTAGGTTAAAGGTACAAAATGCAGACATTGTTTAAGTTTTACTCACAGTGTCTTAACAAACTATTTCTCAATTTTGTTTCTGCTACATAATCCACTACTGGCTAAACAATCCTGGACGGTAGAAGGGCAAAAGATGGCTACACAAACCCATACGGGTTTTTTCGTTGAAAGCACAGACAGCACATTGCTTTGGTCTTGAGTCTTTCAAGGAGTACGATGGATTAAATCAACACGTTCTAACAGTCTGGGGACCCCTTTGACTTAAGAAAAGAGGGCTGGGCCATTCAGTTGGATAGGTTACAGCAGTGTCCGTACCCAGATGGATTTTCATGCTTCCTTCTTGCAGCTGTTGATCACACACACATTTTACTCCTGCATCTACCACCCTTCATGCCAAAAGTGTTTCGCCAAAAGTGTTTACGTACCCAGACACTGCAACAATGTAAACACAAAGGGGACAAACACTTACCTGCTAACACTGAGGAATTTTTCCTTTTGGTTACCAGGCATTTTACCCATTGGCTTATCTCCAAAGATTGATGGTGATTCCTCATCGCTGTCCATTACATCATCTCTTAAAATAGGATTTAAACTGTCTGAAAGACAAGAGAGGTTTGTTATCTTTCCCGAGTAGTCCCTATCTTGCTCTCCCATTAATACAGCTTCTAAATCAGTGCTGGAAAGCCCTGATCTTGTATTTCTTTATTTGAGGGCACACGCTGAACGCTGTTTTCTGAAGAGTTCATCCTACCCCAGATCTAAGGACATTGCCCAAGCCTCTACAAAGCTGGCCTACGTCCCATGATTTGCACACGGTATATCCCTCTGTTGGTGAAGACTTGGAGGTTTTTTCCTTAGAATAAAGATGATTAGGAACAACTTCTGTTCCTAGACACCTGAGAAACCCAAGAAGGCCACTTCTTTCTGGAGCAGGTTCCCCCACGGGAGGTTGGGGAATGAAGAGAGCATGATGGCTGTCACATATGCTATGCAAGCGAAGCCCCAAAGAAGCCACGACTCAACCATTCTGATCTCACGTGCAAGTGTACAGTGTGATCCACAAACATTTAACTTAAGAGACTATAGTTAAAAAACAGGAGAGTTAAAACACTATTTAGTTTAAACCACTGATACTTGTATTGTGGTCCTGACCTTCGTCAGGCAGGAAGTAGAAGCATTCCTGTAAAAATGCCTTTTTCCCCCCATTTAAACATTTATTTTGAAAGAGGTGCCTCATACACTAAACCTTAAATCCATCTCTACAAATGATAAATATCTTATCTCCTGTCAGAAACAGGGTGCTCCAATAGAGAACGCATAGTTCTCTACCGTGTATTGCGAGTCATTCACAGCTCCCATCCAGCACTTCAGTTTAGGATCCGGAACAAAAACTAGGCATGATATTCCTGAAATAAAGGCGTGCACATGCATACTATAAACTTCTACTGTTCCTATGGCTGAGGGGCTTGTGTATGTTGATGGCGTTTGCTTTGGCAGAATTTGAAAGAAGTGGATGTTCTTGTTGTACCTTGCTGTTGGTCCTTCTTTAGGGCAAGCTCTGCATGGGGAAATACCAGCTGCAAGGCTTGTAAAATTCTTGCCAGTGTGTTTTCCAACAGTGGCTTTAAAACAGGGGACAGTGCTCTCCCAGGTGAAGCCACAGCCCTCTGTGAAGCTCGAACAGTCTTTTGCATAGCCATGGCAAAATCCTGTGCTGTTATTTTAATCAAAGTGACATCTAACTGCAGTTTCTCACTACTTTGGTAGATCTGAGGATAGCGGCGGTGCAGAGCACAGAGGGCAGCTTCAGCACATAAGGATTTCATGTCAGCGCCACAGTATCCTAAGAAACAAAACAAGAATCAAATGTTACGTCA
>NW_010098194.1:0-17908 GCF_000699245.1 Pterocles gutturalis
GGCTAACCCACCACATGGATCTAAACTAGAGAAGTCTGTCATGCAGGTTAATAAATATATATTAGGAAAACAAAAGAAAACTACACGTTCCTGATTTATTCTGTCTCCTTCTTACTCTGCACTTGGCCATCCTTGCTTGCCCAGCTCACACTTTGCATTCTGAGACTGATTAAATATACTAGTATTTAAACCTTTCTTTGAGGTCTTCATGGATCCCCTTTGGATTTAAATCTCCCCAGGTCCCTCTTTCACCCCCACTTCTGATGGATCTTTAACCCATGGTGAAGGTCATGCCTCCTCCATATGGGAAGCACTCGTACTCCTGTGGCAGATCAGTTCTCCTCTTAGATTCTCAGTGAGATCAGGAACAAATCATTAATCCACCAAGAGCTGAAAGATTCTTCTGTCTCTGAGAAGGCAAGGTGGAAACAGCAAAGTGAAACATCTCTGAGCTCTCCACCTTGTTTCCTATTACTGTACAAGCTGTCAGTCATACCTGATTGATAGAAGAAATTAATGTGAGTGGTTTATTACTAGTTTCTGGCTGAGACCAGGCATGTTGGTACCCTCTTGCCTCATGGAACTAGCAGCCAGCTGGGGGTAAGTGACTTCTTGCCAGGCCATCTCTGTCTCAGAGTGATATATACCACGATGGAGGAGAACAGGGAGAGGACTGTGGTGGCTTTTCTCCTTCACAGTGCAGCCCCAGTCTTGGGAGGACTTGGGAGACAGGGACCCACCATCTGTCTGCAGATGGGGACATCTTTGTTGTGATGCTGGAAGGATGAAGGCTAGCAATCAAAACCCACCGAGGCAGATGTGCACAAGAATGCTGGAATTGTGCTTCACTGGCCTGGAAAACCAGGACAAAAAGGTTGTCTCCTCAAGGAGCCAAATGTGCTGTTTTCTAGACAGAAGTAATTTTTTGGCTGTCAGTGACAGCTCCTATTTAGGAGTATCCTATTTTGTAGTTGCAAATAAAAAGAGCTTCTTGGCAGCCAGCCAGCAGCACAGCTACTTAATTTACCAATGAAAATTTTGAGGAAATCGGGGAAGTTTTCTAAAAAGCAGGTCTCCAATACAGCAGACTGTGTTTCTCCTTCATGCGACAGAAAATCCAAGAAAAATTTGAAGGATCACAGAAATATATTTTGTGTACTCAGATTTACTGAACAATACAAGATAGCTGCTAGAGTAACTGGAGTATGCAGAATAACCCTGCATTTACCTTGGTCCCTCCTCTCCTAAGTGCCTTTGTCCATGACTGGCAGCCCTTGGACCACCTTGGACCTCCTTGGCTTTAAGGTGGTCAGGCTCTTGGTCTTAGTGAAAGGGTAGACTGGTTCTAGCCTGCTATACCTGGAGCCCTGCCACATAAATATGTAGATAAAAGTTAATTTCCTGAATGTCTCCTCCTGGGATGCATCTCACTGCCTGGAGAGCAAGTGAAAAATCTTCCTTCTTTATCAGGGAGCATAGTGATAGGACGGGGGAAATGTTTTTAAGCTGAGAGAGTGTAGATTTAAATTAGATACTAGGAAGAAATTTTTTACTGTGAGGGTGGTGAGACACTGGAACAGGTTGCCCAGGGAAGCTGTGGATGCCCCATCCCTGGAGGTGTTCAAGGCCAGGTGGGATGGGGCTTTGAGCAACCTGGTCTAGTGGAGGGTGTCCCTGCCCATGGCAGGGGGGTTGGAAATCAGAGATCTTTAAGGTCCCTTCCAACACAAACCGTTCTATGATTCTGTGATTCCCAACAGCAGATCTTTAGTGGCTGGGTGTAAGTACACAAAGAGACCAGTGCCAGCTGCCGGATGATGATTGCAGCCCTGTGGGCAAATTGACTGGGAGATAAAACCTGTCAGATCATGGCGTTGCTGAGAGCTCAGAGGTCACATCAGCAGGACACTCACATCCAAGGAACTAGGAAGAGACCATTTTATTAATGATGGTCCTTGCTGTTAGCGAATACTTTCTTTTGGAGATTCTCCTTATAAAAAACGTCCTTCATGCTGCCTGCTGACACCTGTCAGCTTTATGGACTTTGCAGTGAGTCATCCACCGAACTGGGCTCAGAAATGTAAATTTCTGTTGGAATTATAATCATTATGTGACTCCAGTGACATACATCTCAGCAACCTTCCTTAAGCAAAGGCTCGTGGGATGCTGCATATCCTCCCAATCTACCTCAGTTTGCCCCAGCTGGTGGAAGACAGAAATTCTGGGTGGTTTCAATTGTTTGTTTCGCTGTTTTTTTTGTTCCCTCCTCTTCCCCCAAGCATTAGCCTTGCATGTTGTTTCATTAATGGTGATTTTGAAAGACGCAGGTACCAAAGGTTGTGCTCCACTCTCCTGCACAGTTGCCTGTGCCTTACATCCCCAACAACTCCAGCTGTCTCCTCTTCACCCACATCAATACCCAGTGATTTCTCTAAATCTTCTCTAATGCTCTTTGACATTTCTTGTGTGACATTCCACAGCAGAAGGAAAATTAAAATTTAGGGCAGCATTAAGTTAATTAAACTTACCATCAAATTAATAACACAAGGAATACCATGCAGACTGCATTATTAATTTTCAGTTTTTATTCAGTAAAAGCTCAATTTCTGATGCACTTAGTGTTACTGGAGGTTTTCTGGGGTTCTGTATACAAAGTCAGTGTAATTTTCACTCAAGTGGTAAAAAATTCACAATTAATAAAAGAAATGAGAAACCTCTAGTTTCTAGAAAAGAAAAAAAAAATCAAACATGGGGGATCAAATTCCTATATGGTTAAATTAATTAATTTTAATTCATCACTTTCCCTGTTACCTTGTTTCCTAGAACTCCTACTATTCTCTCCATCAGCAGTTTTCTTCTGCCAACAGAGTGCCAGTTCACCTCTTAAAGTTTTTTCTAAAGATCTTGGTGCTGAAGCCTTGCTGCAGCATCGTGGCATATCCCAGTGTTATCTGTCATTATTTATGAATAATGCAATGAAATATTGCATGGTATGAAGTTAGAACTGCGAGGCTGTGTGTTCCTTCAGGTTGACTTTTTCTTTAAGCACAGCCAAGCAATAGCTGAATAACATGTTCCAAAGACCTACAGCTCTTCAATTCCAAGGGGACTGTGGATTACGTTTTGAAAGATCTAGCACAAAATGAAATTATGGGCACAATAACCCAATCCATGCTCTGGAAAAAGAGGCATTGGGAATGTAGCTTCCCTTGGAGAAAGGAAGAAAATTAAGGAAAACTCATACCATCGCACAGAGACAGCATTATTAAGAAGGAAGGCATAAAGAAGGAATCATTAGGAAATGTGCAGCTGTTGCTCCAACACAGCACGAGGGAGAAACAGAGACCAAATGAGCATATTAGATGCTTCCTTGCTTAATTATTACTTTTATTCACACAAGAATGTGTGGACCTTCAAGGGAAAGCTGCCACTGGATGACAGTGTTGGGGTTCAAGCTTAGTGCCTTGGCTGGTGCAATGTGCAGAGACGCAAGCAAACTAGCAAAGCCTCCTTCCTTCTAAATCCCCCTGCTCAGAAAAAGGAAGGCCCAGGCAGCTCAGTCTCCATGGAAAAGCACCCACCCAGACTCCTCAGGACTGCTACAGCTCCCTAAGAGCCATGAGAATTTATCGTATGTGAACCTTCATCTATCGCCCTGAGTTTTTCCAGATATCATCTAGGTTTGACAGCAGGAAAAAAAAAAAAATCACTCATTTAATAGCGCACAAAATATTCCCATGCCTTACTATTGAAAGAGAAACATTTTGAAAGAGAGCTGCACATCCAGCATGCTGAGTCTCTGGGTCAGTGCTGAACCTGCTGGGAAAGAGGTGGCTGTGGGGAAAGATACCCAGCATCTGTGGGGGGTGTAGTTGGAAAACAAGGAGAAATGCTGCAGTTGCTGGGGTTGGCTTTCCCCCACCCGGCTGTCTGTGCATTTAGGAAGCTGCGTCTGGTTATCAGTGCAGCCACGGAACTGTGATGGCACCCAGTGAGCCTCAGGCACTTTCGAGACCCTTCCCTACAACCTGGTCAAGCTGCTAAGTGAAGAGGGGCTCTTGCAATATTGTTCTTCTGCCTTCAATCTCCTCTTCCCACTGGGGCTAGAGCTCCCAGATTATGGGCCATTTGTGGAGAAGTGCAAAGATGTTGTGGACAGTCCAGCAGGGTTAAATGGTTTTAGGAGTGAGACTGCATCAAATGTCGGGTTTACCAGAGCTGGAGAAGGGCTTTTTCCTGCAATACATGTCCATGTGAGTGCTCAGGCATGGAGCCTTCTGCATCCAGGATAAGAAGACCTCATGTTCACCTCTGCTCTTCATCCTTTTTCTCCCTTTCTTCCCTCCTCTACCTCCTTCTGCCACCTGCCCACATTCATGTTCAGCAAAGTCTTTACATTTACAATATTAATT
This sequence comes from Pterocles gutturalis, assembly GCF_000699245.1. Lineage (NCBI taxonomy): Eukaryota > Metazoa > Chordata > Aves > Pterocliformes > Pteroclidae > Pterocles > Pterocles gutturalis. The sequence goes on from NW_010098194.1 coordinate 4,413, forward strand.
TATTGACAGTTGGAAATAATGTTTAAAATTTTCATGTAAAAAATAAAAATGCAGCATGAACCCACCCACCCAAGTTTGCTAAGGGTAATCTTCTAGACCAGCTTCTTTATTTCCTTTTAAAGCAGAGTCTTTTCTAGTTCTCATGGATTCTGCCACTTCAAGAATTTTTATCTTCTATACTGGTGTCCCTATAGCATGAAGGTTGGTAGACCTTGCCAACATGCTTCAAGCCAGAAGGCTGGGGAGCATCTTTAGCATCAAAAAGCAAACTCTGTTCCTTTGGCTGTTTGAAGAATGGTGCGAAAAGCGGAGTGATGTTCAAGTGCTGCAGTGCCCAGAACAGAGCTGCTGTCTGCAGGAGAGGAATTCACAAGGCTGGGTGACACCTACACAGCTGAGGAGGGAGAGCTGGGTGCATCTGAGCAGGATTAGCATCCTTCATCAGTCTGAGTAGGGGAAATGAGAAAGAACCAAAGGTATTCCTGAGATAACTGTCTACCTGCTACCCTAGTATTTATACCTGCTCTTTGATGTGGGTAAGTTTACTGGCCGTGTAACTTGTCTTGATTTACAACGTGCAGATTCACATACCCTGCGAAAGAACACAATCAGCATGGGGTGGTCAGAAAAGCCACATCGCATGGCTAGAAAGTGGGTCTTTTTGTTTGGACAAAAGGCCAGTGGCACAGGGGGCTCACTGAAAGATCCGAGCACTCTCAAATTCTGCGCGTTCATTCCTCAGCATGGTTTTGTTGGAATGTGAGGGAGATCTTCACCTTCTGCATCCAGCCTGGAGATGAGGCTCTTGCAACGGCAACTGCTTTGGCTTTTGCATTGTTGTCTGAGTAGTGTCCTCAGGAGAAAATTCCAAATGGAGACAGCTTGTGGTCATGAATTATACAATTCTCTGCTTTCACATTAGGACTCTACAGCAGCAGTGGAAATCCAAGGCTGACAGTTCAAAGTAACTCTCCTGTGTCTCTTTTGTTGCAAACACGGGAAGAGAGGTGATGTTACATACTCAAGTGGGCTGTTGGACTGAATAAATAGATGCTTTTAAATGCAAAGTTCATACAATGGCATTTGAGGATGCTATTTAGTCATTAATTCTGTGAATTATAAGGCATCACTGAAAGTATTCAAAAGTCTATGTAGTAACTCTAATGAGGGCTTTGAGAGACTTGCAGCAATAATCATAATGTCAGCACTGTTTCAGAGAGGCAGACGGTGGAGGAGTGCCAACTGATAAACTCTGGTTTTGTTTTTGCAATGTTTACCTTGTTTGTTTGGATTGCCAGGCTGAAATTCAAGAATCAATGCAGGCTATAATGGACGTATTTTCATTATGGCACAAAGAGCCTCAAATGTCCTTCACTCATGTATTATTCACACAAATGGGTGAACAAATAAATGACCTACTACAGCATGCAAATCCCAGGATATCTGCATGACTTAGAACTACACTGGGTTCCAGGAAAAGCCTCCACTGTCCTGCTGTTGCCAAAGCAAGGCTAAAATTTTGGTTTATTGGGGAAATGTAACCACTTGCCAGGTTCCTTTTAACTTAAATGCTGAGAGACTGCTGGGCATGGAGGTGCCAAATGTTTGGCTGCTGAGAGGCCTTTGAAGTGTCTTCAGGACAGACATTAAGGTCCTTTCCACCTCTAAACAGTCCAGGGGACATGGTTTTGCCATAAGGACTGAGCAGTCATCACTGAAAGAGAGGGCATGCTTGTATATGCCTGCCAAAGAAAAGAAATACAGGTTTTATACCCAAACCACCTGTTTGTGTAACAGTGGTTGAGGTTAATGCTCTATGAGGAACCCAGGTAGAATTATTCCCAATTATTTCCGTGTTTTACAAATATTATGAGGGGTATTTCCCCATTTATATTTTAAAATGTTTGTTCTATCAGGAAGCTATGTATTAGCATTCACTGAACTGATTTTTACATATTTTCTAGGATTTTGTATACAAGAGCTTGAAGACGAGTTCTCTGCCATGCTTTCTGAAAAACCCTTAGATACACTGCTATAAATGGCATATTGTGGGAGAAAATGGCTGGTGCACAATGGGCAAAGCAGGGAGCATGCAGGAACGGCCCCAGAGCTTCCTTGGAGAGCTGTATTCTGACCCTGCCTCTGCCACAGACACAACACAGGGATGTCTTACAGCTGAACATTTCCCTGCTTGCATGCTCCTTATTTTCTGGATAGCTGAACTGTGACTCAGAGCCTGCATGCTAAGAGCTGAAACTTTGATCAGTGGAAGGTGGGGTTTTTTTTGGACTGTGTATGTAAAGTGCTATTTAATACCAGCTACTCAAAGATCTGACCCTGGGTCTCCCATCCTGAGGACTCAGAATTTGCAAATGTCCCTCAGCATCTTGTTTTCTTGCTTCTCCCCCTACCTGTGAAATGGGAAAATGCTGCCTTGACAGAAAAGGGATCTGTGCGAATAAATCAATGTGATAATGATGGGTCCATACAAACATCTGGGTGATCAGAGCAGGGCTTAGATACTGCACTATGCGTCGAGGGGTGAACTCTGAGTAACAAGAAGAGAGAACAATGAATTGTCTTGCTGCTCGTGAGCTGAGCGCCATCAGGGTGAATGAGGTGAGTGTCCTAAAATAAGGAAAAGCCACAAAATTTAATAATTAAATTCTAGCATGACACAGGTAAACAGGAGGGGTAAAATGGAGTCTCCACAGGGCTGCCTTTAAAGTATTATTTACCACAACTTCCCCAGGATGTGGCTGCATGTTCCCCAGCTGTTCTGCCTCAGGGCAGCAACACACACTTGAGGAAATTAAGTGTATCCTGAAAATTGGTTTCTGGGCTTATTTGCCTTGTGTTGACTTCATCTGTGTTCTTATGGCTACAAACAAATTGGCATGTGACTGTACATGTGTCTGGTTTTTTTGAACCCTTCCATATCTGGATTTTTTTTTTTCCCTTAAAACTCTTCAGAGGTTTGGGATTTTGTTTGTTTGTTTGTTTTTTGTAAAAACACTGTATATTTCTGTACGTTGGTGACTTTTTCCTTTTCCCAGTCACCATGACAGCACATGGCTAAATCCTACTGAATTTTTTGTGTTTTACAGCAAGTTTCTTGACTCTCCAAATAAGGAAATGAAAAGGGAAAAGAGCTCATGGTTTCTGTCTGTTGTAAAACTTCTCACTAAAATTGGTGCCCCATAAAGCTGTACTGTGCTACAACTTGCTCTGAAACACTGCTGAAGAGAGGAGGAGGAAACAGACTGCTTTTATAGAGTGTCTTTAAGGGAATGGGGAAAAAAAAGACAGATATTATTGCAGCCACATGTAAAGATTTGACCCTGATTAAGAACGGGGTGGAAGAGTCCACCCAGTCCTATGCCCCAGCCCTTACAGACTGCTGTCATTTTGACATTTTTGCTATGCAGTACATGCTAACATAGTTTGACTGCTTTAGAAATTACAAGTTTTCCTTCAATTTTAATTGCTTCTTTTAAGGTTACCGCATAGCATAGTGAATACTAATAATAAAAAAAAAGAGAACAATTTAAGAATCTGTTTCATTTTGTTCTAGGAAGGAAACAACCTGGCTTTAAGCCATCATGCTCCATGGACCAGTGGGGGGCTGAGAACAGGAGCCATCCCTTGAAGTCACCAGCAAACTGGGACATGTCACTAGCATTGCCTGACTAGACAGACCCACATGGGAATCTCAGGTGCCATTCTGTAATCAACATATTTTCACAAAGATGCTGGAAAAAGATATTAGAAAGGAGTCTCCTCATGGGGTGTTCGCTTCACTAACAACCAGTAAACTCTGATTGCTACCAGAACAATTCAAGGGCAGATTGGACTGTCTAGGCAACCCACACTTAAAATGGACTTTTCTAACATAAATATAATAATAATCGAAGAGGAGAACAGCAAGCAAGGCAGCTAAGAAAATACAAGACCTAAGACCTTTTCCAGCTTTCTGTCTGTTGCCTGTGGTGACAAAGCATGTTGGTTGATGCATCCATTGCTACTTCTAAGTATGCGTCCAAATGAGTTTGATGGTCTAAACTAGTATTCTTCAATCTTTTTGCAAGCCTAACACCCTTTTCACTGCATCTGTCTTCATGAGATAACCCTTCTACACCCTTTACACATTTAGTTGCTGACAGCATCTCAGTTCCTCAAGGTGGGAAAGGAGAGACAGTTGCAGAGGTGCACACTTGTTCCCTGCTCTGGAGCAATATAGCTGCTACTGGTAATCACTCAGCATAGTTTGATTTCCCTGGTTTTCTTCTCAAGGTGTTAACAACATAAAGAAAAATAATACTTTAATAACTAACATGCATACATTTTTATGATGTCTCAATAGTTTTTTAAACGATTTTAATAATCTTCCATGATTCCAGTTGAACTTTTTTTCGTGAAGGTCTTCAGGACTGTAAATTAGTGCTTCACTTTGCACACACAGGGCACCTGCATTGGTTGGTGGGCCCTAGCCTCAGATGTTTTTTTCCTGAAACCTGCTCATGTGTCCTTCCTGCATTCTCTGGCAGATTCTCACAGCAGAGTGTTGTGCAGCCATCTCTTACAGCCAAGGCACAAAGACAGGTTTAGTAAAATAAGAGAAGTAGTTCAAAGTTTGATTTTTAAAAACTATTCTGGCTGCTCTGAAAGACCTTTTTAGAAATCTTTTCGAGAAAATGCTACAGCAGTTTTCCTCAGGCCATCCATGGCATATATGAGCAAGACCAGCTAGTTTGTTTTCAGTTATTTCATTTTGAAAGGTTTCTCACCAGCAGTATTCACAGAGATGTTCATCCTTCTCAGATTGCCTGAAACCAATTCAGAAGCTAATTTGTTGTTTAAGAATAATTCTTTTAATTTCCATCTCACTTGAAACACATTCACTCGGAGGTAGTTTACTATTCAAATGGGGGCATCTTTATTATTTTCGCTTTTAAAAGCTGGTTCTTACTGAAATGCAATTTGCTCTTCTTTTCAGGAAAGTCAGTGCTACAGGTCACTAAGCAGTGCCATATTAAGACAAAACACTTGCCCTTGACAGGGAAACGTAGAGGTAGGTGTCAATCAGAGTTTGAAGCACCGTCTAGGGCAATCTCCCTTCTCTGCCTTCTCTACCTTGACCCTTTTGTCAGTCAGAGGACTCAGGCTGCAAGTTGACCTAACCCTTGGAAGTATGTTCCAAGTGTTGAGAGCTGCAGGTCCTCTCCCTTAGCCTGGCTTAATTAGCCTCATCCATTTCCCTCCAGTTCTCCATTTGCACAGGAGAAATGCATGGGCAAGCCCTGTGCTTAGCAAGAGCTGCTGCTTTGAGCTGATTTGAAGTGAATTTCCTTCCTCCTGTGCCTCATAGCCATGCGAGTTGAGCATGGGTATCACTCAGAACCACGCACAGGATCATAGGTGATGCAGGCTGGAAGGGACTTCAGGAGGTCTTTAGTCCAACCTCCTTCTCAAAGCATGGTCAGCATTGATTTCATATCAGATATGGTTTAGCTTAATCTTTTTTTCACTGATTATTATTGAAAAAGAATTCTTTGTTACTGTTGAGACTGGTCATCTCCCCTGGACAGGAGTGGAAAAGCATGCAGGACAACAACAATTGCCATTCAGCAGCTATTTCCATTGCACGGGTCTGGTTTCCTACCTGTGACTTGCTGGAGAGGCTGACTTTAAAGCAAAATGTTCACATCAGAGCTGTAAGAAATGTCTCAAGTTGACCATAAAGAACTGAGACAGCTGTGATAATTACTTGGTTTTGAAAGTTTTGCACGTCTTCAATAAAACTCCTATCTTCTGAGTTACTAGAGAAAAAATGCTGCAGGTTGTGTCAGATCTTTAATTTGTTTTACTCCCACACAGTGTTCTGAGATGGATGGTAAATGGAGAGACAACTGTGTCTTAGCAAGTACAGGTGTAGTTGGTAACTGTTTTGGGAACAGGTAGCTGATTTGATTCTGCATCCTAAATGCTTTACAATTTGTATATCTGAAGTGAAGGACTCTTGCAAATCTGGTTGGAAGAAGCAGCTTTGATTATATACAGTCATGAACAGTGCCCAGTAAAAAAAAGCAGTTTTGATGTATTATGTTGTTCCTAGCAGGCAATCTATCTCTTATCACAACCCTAAGACATCTGTGTAATGAGGCCATCTTTGAGTATATGACCCCGTCAATTCTGCAAATAACTGGCAAAATCCTATGCACGCTTCTGCTATATCTCATTCAGTAGGGAGCATTTCTGGTTTGCTTAACCTCTTAGAAGTAAGCACCTTTATCTCTAGGACAATTGTGCTATTCTTTATTAGGTATTTTTCATTATAGGTCGTATGTAATTTAAAAAAGACACTCTAAGAAAAAGAGAAGAGTTATCTTTCTTCGTCTTCCCTCTAACTTTTTCAGGGAACACAATTACCTAGCCAACTATGCAATTCCTTGCATTGAATCATCACCAAGAGAGCTATTTCCAAAAATGTTGCTTTTAGAACAAAAAAGAATGCAAGACACTCCATGTAAGACAATTCCATGCTTTTTTGATCTATGAGCTTTGAAAAAGAAAACCTTCCAACGTGCAGTTCACCCTTTTCTCACCACATCTGCTGAGGTTCAATGATTAAAGTGATTCAGATGAAGATGCTTTATCTTCTTTGATTGAAACCCGCTCCATTTCAAGCACGCACATGTTGCTTCTCCTGGTATCTTGTTGGATTTTCACTGACATTGGTCACCTACCAAATTATACCAGGGAACACATTCAGTGATTTTGTGTGTAGGTGGGTGAATCCTCTCTGAAGCCAATTACAGCTATTGGCGCTGAATATCACCATAGGAGTTCCCCTTGCTGTGCAGAACATTTCTTCTGGGTTTGCGTTTAAGTGATGTCCTGTCATGCTGGCCAGGCCCTTTGTGCTTCTGGAAAGATGGCAAATCCATGTAGGTATGGGTTCCCACTGTGATCACAGGTGGGCACAATATCTCTTGTAACTATAGTGAAGTATTGCATGCTTGTATGCTACCGAGAGATTTTAGAAAACAACACTTTAGGATGTATACATAAATACTAATTAGTATTTTTTCATATCTGTGTTTTTTACCTATTTTTATGCTAGTAGGTGTCCATGTTTTGCCTCCCAGCCGCTTGTCCCAGGCACCATATAGCAGCTCAAATATCCCCTGTTCTGCTGTCTTTGATCATTGGAGAACTCTCCTCATTTTATGCTTGTGGCACAACCACCTCACCTCTTCCCACAAGAGCCCTTCGCCAGTTTTCCCTGAGGAACTCTGCAGGTGCTTTTATTTGTTCCTAACCTTTTTTGCTTTGGAATATCCCTGGTGCCTCTGCCCATGTGTCCATCCTCTCTGGCTTGCTGCCTGAAGGACAGGTTACAAGCCCTCCTCTCTCAGGTATACCCAGTTAAGTCCCCATGTTCCTCTCAGGGACCCTCCAGCAGCATCCCAGTCTCCCCTGAAAAACCTCCAACCTATCCCTGCCTAGTCAGAGCTTAACATGTCCTACATATGCGTTACTCTCAGTTGTTCTTCAGTTGACTGAAGGTATATGCAATGCTATTGAGGTCTCATTGTATTAGGTGCAGGCTTGGCTCCTGTGCTCTATCCCAAAGGAGACAGACATAATTAGCAGTAGAGGTGTGACCATTATATGCATCAAGCATGCATATAACATCTTTATACAATAAATTCTTGAGAGAGAAGGCATCGCTTGCTTTTCTCTTTGCACAATAGCGTATGGTTAGCTCTATTGAAAACAAGCATTTATATATATACAAAATTCTTCAGGAGGAAACTTCTGCACAACTTCACAACATTGAAATGGCTGAAGAAAGAGATGGAGTGTTTCAGAGCTCATCTGCATTGCTAACAAGTGACTTTCTTTGTTAGCTGGTTTAGTAAGACAGACAACAAGATTTTGTGCAACTTCCCTACTGATAAATGCATGGGAAAAATGTCAGTGGTTGATGTGTTGTGGCAAAATATATTCATCCTCATAAGCCTTGAGCTGCTGGGCTTTTTCATGCATAGCTTGCAAGAACAGACTTGATTAAGTGATCCAAAAGGCTTAAGCCACTATATTTATTAGTTTCTTTTTCATGAAGTTACTGAAGTACCCCTGCTCAGGAATAAACACAAATAATCAAACTGCTTTTTGAAAGGCATGAATGGCTGGGGCCAAATAAATGATGTCAGACTACAAGAGTAAAAGCAAAGTATGAAAAGATGTAATTTATCACACACATTGTAACCAGCCTCCTTGGATAAACTCTCTTCAGCTTTCATTGTGAAGAGCTTTATTCCAACCAGCAACTGTAATTTTTCTACATTTAAGCTCCTTTTTTTGCTTTTCCCCTGCCTTTTTTTTTTTTTTTTTTTTTTCACTGAGAACAGAACACCCAAAAAGCATATTTATTTTCTATTGAAAGTTTTTGCATGTTCCTGCTGGTGGGAATCTGTTAAATGTGAACTGAAGGCTTCTGTGAAAGTTCAGGTTCATGACTTCATCACTTACCTCACATGCATGTCCCCGTAGGATTCCTGTCTCCATTACACAGGGTGCTATGTAAAATCAAAGGAGGACAAAGTAGTCTTCCTAGTTTATAAAATAAAAACTCTGATCAGCTCGTTAAGCAGTCTGGCTATTGGGTACCTTGTGCACATATTGACTTAACTGTAATTACATTCCTCTGAGCAGGCTCCTTCCTCTTACCTCCCCACAGGTAACTTGTGGATGTTTCACAGTTTCTCAAGGTAGACAGAACAACGGAGGCAGGAATGGCCTTTTCAGGGAGGCCACATGTGCAGAGACACTCTGCTCTCTGTATGCCAAACATACCAAAATGCTCTTGCAAAGGGATGGGAAAAGCCCAAAAGGTCAAGCAATATTTTAATGTGAGGATCTCCAGAGGGATGTTACCTCTGTCTGATGATGGTGCTGGATAAGACAGGCGTAGACAGGCAGATAACTCTTCCTCTGAAGATCTTTGAGGACACCTGTCTCATTCTCGCTGCCCTAGGTAGAGAGCTCTGGTACTTATTTTAGGGGGGTAGTTCAAGCACCTATTATCTGGTTGTGAAATGGATCCCCCCACTGATTTTGTATTTATAGCAAAGGGCGGTAGGGATGAACTAGCTGACTCATATCCTGGCGATTTGAACTCTGCTTCTAACTGGCAGGCTGTCTTGTTGCTATTTTGAAGCATGCCAGATCCTCCTGGAAGCATTTATATGGCACCAAACATTATGCAATTCAGCAAGCAAAGGCTCAAAGAAAGCACTGTGATATTTCAAATACTGTGGGGGATTTAATCTCATGTCAAATATAAAATATACAGCTCTTTAAACAAGCTGATAGTTTCTCAATCTAATATGTGACTCATTTTTGTAAACCATGTATTATATGACTCTGTGCTTTGATTTAATTTCTGTGCCTCATTAAGGATTTCAGACTTCAGCCCTAGTAAGAACTGTTTGTTATTCTTTGAAGTGATGTAAGAAAATATTCAGCTCTTGCTGAGGAATTAGGAAAGAAAATAAACCATTTTCCTGTTTTCCTAGTTTGAATAGATATTTAATTAAAGTGACATGCCTTGGGCAAAACCTAATTAATATGTCATGTCTCTATAACAAAAATTAATGGAAGGCTTATGACTGCTGAGCTGCAGAAGGAACTGAAAATTTCTTTCTTGTTCTCTAACTCATTTTTCTCATTGGAAGAGGGAAGCTCTTTTTCTGGTCATTCAATTTTAATATGTACTGTTGGATAATTCCCTGCTAGCTCCACTGCTCCACCAGCTTTTCCATTTCAAGAATTTCCATTATGACCTGTAGCCTGAGCAAATGCTATGGTAAGGCTTTGCAGTGGAGGCCCAGTCAGCCAATGCTTCCTCACACAAATAGCTCTCCTTGTGGAAGGCTCACCTGTGGGTGTGCTGGCTGGTGTGTGGGATGTGCTACCTCCTGCCCTCTTCCAAGATGCGATACATTTGCTTTCTGGTGCTTGCTGGTGTGGCTCCTTGGGTTAGGGAGTTTCCTGAGGAGTGCAGGTCATAAAGTTGTTGGGAACTGCGGGATATCTTGGTGAGTTCATGGATGTTGTTGGGAGAGGTGTTATGCCCTCTCCCTGGGAGAGAATCACAGAATCATAGAATGGTTTGGGTTGGAAGGGACTTTAAAGATCACCTAGTTCCAACCCCCCTGCCATGGGCAGGGACACCTTCCACTAGAACAGGTTGCTCAAAGCCTCATCCAGCCTGGCCTTGAACACCTCCAGGGATGGGGCATCCACAGCTTCCCTGGGCAACCTGTTCCAGTGCCTCACCACCCTCACAGTGAAAAACTTCCTCCTAATATCCAGTCTAAATCTACCCTCTTTCAGCTTTAAGCTGTTACCCCTCATCCTATCGCTGAACTCCCTGATCAAGAGTGTTTCCCCATCTCTCCTGTAGGTACTGGAAGGCTGCTCTAAGGTCCTCCCAGAGCCTTCTCTTCACTAGGCTGAACAACCCCAATTCTCTCAGCCTGTGCTTGTACAGGAGGTGCTCCAGGTGCTGATCATCTTCATGGCCTCCTCTGTACTCTCTCTAACAGGTCCATGTACTTCTTGTGCTGAGGACTCCAGAGCTGGACACAGTATTCTAGATGGGCTCTCACAAGATGTGAGATGTGTTTGAGAGGGCAAGGAGAAGTGTAAGTCCCTTCTAACACAAACTATTCTATGATTATGGCAAACACAGTGGCTATCTCATGGTGAGGCGAATGAGTATGGACATCTTTAGCCTCCCAGTCACAAGCCCTTGTCTCTTCCCTCCATGGCACTGGAACCAGTATCACCTTGTTAGTAACTAAGACAGCAGAAGGTGTCACTCCATCACCACTTTGTGTAAGGTGATGCAGTAACTATTAACACTTGGGACATGGTGACATTGTGGGTGAACCCTTTTTCCTGTGGGATAAACCTGGTCTAGACTTTCCCTTCCTTGCATACCTTCTTGAAAGGAAAAGTTTTGAAAGCTTCACCACCAACATGCACGTCACTGTCTTCTCCATCCTCTTCCTGTTCCTCCTAACCCCTGTCCATTGTTACCATTGATATGACCAGTCTTTCTGCCATTCTTCCCTTGTTTCTGTGTGGAGTAAGCTCATTTGCTTACAATGGTGAGAGCACTTTCTTGTCTCAGTTTCTTTGGCGTGATCTACTGCTGTCAGAATGCCTGTGTGTATCAAAACCCACTTATTTATTGAACTGACATGTGTTGTCTTTCACAGCACTGCTGCTCTGTCCTTCAGATGCTTTTTTTCACCTTCTGCTCCTTGAGGTGGTCCTCAGGCTGATGATCTTTTCTGTATTATTTAGTTTTTATAGGCTGTAGATTGACACAAGTCCTGCCAGGATAAGGCTATCCCCATAGAGTGGTCAGATGTTGATGATGGTTGGTTGTTTAAATTCTGACCTGGGAATGTCCCACACGTGAGTACATCCCTCGGGGCAATGAGGTGTGGGTGTGAGGGCTGGTAATACCTGAGTGCAGCTGGCACTGCAGCTGGGACAATGAACACTGCTGCAGTGCTGTGCTCTGTTTCCACAGGATTCAGTCATCCCTGTCTCTGGAATTGCTTTTCCTTGACAGGCAGGAGGAAACCTGAGCCACTGGCACTTTCTCTCCTCTGAATCCTGCTGGCTGCAGTCAGGGTAGTGGAAACCTTTGCAGTGTCTTAGTCATTCAAAGTGCTGCCTGATGTGAAAGGCCTGGAGCAGGTGATCCCTTGGGTTCCAATTCATAAGCATGAATTCCTTAGTGAAACTGAAAATAAAGTTGAGCTTGGCTGACTTTTGATGATCTTGTTCTCCACTTCACCACCTTGCCTGTGCTGCAGAGACAGCCACGGTGCTAGGACCGAATTCTGTGAAGCCAGGTGGTTCCCACTCCCAGATATTGGGGCATAAACAGTCAAAAAAAAAAAAATTTCTAGAAGGGGCTTTCTGTGGGGCTCTAGCACTCAAAGCATGCATCCTAACTCGGGACTTCCAACCAGGAAAGGATTTTTCAGTTTTTCATGAGAATTGCAGAGGGAAGGAGTCCTTTTTGCCTAGCTGCTCTATATTGTAGGAAACAAGCCACTTGGCTTTATGTTTTCTGTCAGAGGGTTTTAATAGAATCATAGAATGGTTTAGGTTGGAAGGGACCTTAGAGATCACCTAGTTCCAACCCCCCTGCCATGGGCAGGGACATCTTCCACTAGACCAGGTTGCTCAAAGCCTCATCCAGCCTGGCCTTGAACACCTCCAGGGATGGGGCATCCACAGCTTCTCTGGGCAACCTGTTCCAGTGCCTCACCACCCTCACAGTAAAGAATATCACAGTAAAAACTATTCCTAATATCTGGTCTAAATCTACCCTCTTTCGTCTTAAAACCATTACCCCTCATCCTACCACTACACTCCCTGACCAAGAGTGCCTCCCCATCTCTCCTGTAGGCCCCTTTAATTAAGTACCGGAAGGCTGCACTAAGATCTTCCTGGAGCCTTCTCTTCACTAGACTGAACAACTACAACTCTCTCAGCCTGTTCTTCTATGGGAGGTACTCCAGCCCTCTGATCATCTTCGTGGCCCTCTTCCGAACTCACTCCAAGAGGTCCATGTTCTTATTTTTTTGGGGCCCCAGAGCTGGATGCAGTGCTCCAGGTGGGGTCTCACAAGAGCGGAGTAGGGGGGGAGAATCACCTCCTTTGACCTGCTGGCCATGCTTCTTCTGATAAAGCCCAGGGTAAAATTTGCCTTTATTCCTGATATTGAGTCAATAACAAATCTTTGGATTTCACTATCACAGCATAGAAAGAATGCCAAGTGCAGCAGGCTTAAGCCATGAAGGCTTTGAGCTCTGCATGGCTGAAGGCTCCAGCAGTTCAGGAATCCGGCATGCATGCATGGCGTGAAGACATCTGATAGTCTTCACACAGGAGAGAAACTTTTCCATCCTCTTTTTCTCAGTGCTCACAGGACTTTTTTGATCAACAAGCTGTGCTCTTCAGCCCAAGAAAGCTGGCTAATATTCAAGAGTCACTTCCTCCAGGCTTGGGGGTGAAGCATCCCAACAAAGAGGAAGTCAGGCAAAAATGCCAGGAGGCCTGCATGGATGAACAAGGAACTCCTGAGCAAACTAAAACAAAAAAAGGAAGCACACAGAGTGTGGCAGCAAGATCAGGTAGCCTGGGGACAATACAGAGACACTGTCCATGAAGCCAGAGATCAGGTTAGGAAAGCTAAAGCCCTAACAGAATTAAATATGGCCAAGGACGTTAAGGGTAACAGGAAGAACTTCTATAGGTATGTCAGCGATAAAAGGAGGACTAGGGAAAATGTGGGCCCAATCCGGAAGATAGCAGGAGACCTGGCTACCCAGGATATTGAGAAAGCTGAGGTACTTAACGAGTTATTTGCCTCAGTCTTCACTGGCAAGAGCCCAAGC